>NC_086174.1:10093089-10318089 GCF_023053635.1 Elgaria multicarinata webbii | reverse complement strand
ACTCTTGCAGATGGGCTTGCTGATTTAACTGTTCTTTCTGCAAATTCTCATACCAATGTGTAACCTCGGCTCTTAGATCCGCTACCTGATCGCTTGGATACATTTCAATTGTCATCTGAAACATGACACAGTCATTTAAGGGAGAATGAATGGAAAAAACAGTATCATAAAACAACATTCATTTGGCAAACAGATTGCTGAAATGTACCTTGTCAGGAAGTCCAGCTGGCTGGCAAACAATTCTGAGAGGTAATGACTGTTTGTCGCTCAATGCTTTTAAATGGCTGCTGATGCCAGTGCCTTCAATTTGCCATTGTCTCAGATGATATGCAAACCTGAGGGCGGAATAATGTTGTCATATAAAAAGGAACACAAACTGAACTGCCTAAGAATCTTTTTTTGATTCTTTTTTTGATGGAGGAGGGCTTTTTCCACTGTGGCACCCCGGTTGTGGAATGAGCTCCCCAGAGAGGTCCGCCTGGCGTCTACACTGTACTCCTTTCGTCGCCAGCTGAAGACCTTTTTATTCACTCAGTATTTTAACACTTAATTTTAACTTAAATTTAAATTTTACTGTTTTAACTCAGTATTTTAATCTTATATCAATTTTGCTGCGTGGTTTTATCCTGGTTGTGCTTTTTATACTGTATTTTGTATTTGTGCTTTTAACCTGTTGGTTGTTTTATTATGGTATTAATTTTTGTGAACCGCCCAGAGAGCTTTGGTTATTGGGCGGTATAAAAATGTAATAAATAAATAAATAAATAATTTTTGTAGGCTTTGTAGACTTCCTGGTTTTCGGGACTGCGCTAAAGTTAATTCAGAGCAAGGGGACTTTGTAAATTTCTGAATTTTAAATCTTGTTGCTTTTATAAAGATTTGCAAAGATCCAAAGGACTGTGAAGCTACTTTCAAAAGCTGAAGGGGGGGGGGGAGATGTCAGTTTCTCCTGACCAGTAGCTCGCCCAATGCCACATGGCAAACTGCCTTTGAAACTGAGTAACATTTCAAAAGCAGTTTCTAATACAACATGGGGAGATATGCTCAAAAGCAAGGTTTAAAAAATTCCACGGGACTACTGAAAACACTCTGCATGCGCCTCAATAGCTTTTCAAATCCCAGTCGTTACGTTTTCTGTTGAAATATCCCAGCTAGAGCTTAGTAACAGAACGGATAATTAAAAAAACAAAAACAAATAAGGGAACTGAATAAAACAAGTAATTGATGTGGAATTCTCTCTTTATATATTTAAGAGTACTACATTTAATGTAAAATAGATGCTATTCCTCATCATAGCAGAAGGAGAATTTATTATTTGATCCCATGAATATTTTTCACCAGTGTTTGTCATTTTCCCTTAACAGTCAATTCCTCCTAAGTAATACGGTACGGATATATTTTACCTTCTCCGAAAAGCTTCTAAGTGGGTCTTGAGCATCAGGAGCCCTCGTTCAATAATGGTGAGGCTTGAGTGTGAATCATGCTCAAGGTTACTAGATGCTATCATAAGGCTTTCCATGCACTTGCTAATAAATTCTTGTTCTTTCTCCAGACCTGTTTTACCTGAAAAATTATTTAGATAAGAATGTTTCATGGACATGTTGAAATGTATTCTGTCCCCATAAGAAGAAAAATTGTGATGCATAATATTTCCATTGGGCTGAGCACATAACAGTCTCTCATACCATTAATATAATAGGAGTTAATGTACTGTATTGCTGCACGGCTCACATCTCCAGACTGCGCTCTTAAAGCAATGCCCCAGAACTGGTCCATACCACACAACTGCAGAAAGAGAGAGAGAAACTGGTTATTTCTTTTATTAGACCAACTACCCAAGTACCACAATGTTCCATTTGTATGCTTTCCACATCATCATCATCATTATTATTATTATTTGTATCCCGCCTTTTGTCCAATACCAATTAACATGTGTGTTATCTCACCACCCCTGCTGTTTTATTGATCAAATGATCAGATGGGACATTTCACATGTTTTCATGCCCTTCCTCACCAATTTGCAAGGACAGATCAGGACACTGGAGAGATACTATGATAAAAGACGGCTGCAGCGGATATGGAGGAACTGAACTCACTGACCTTGTCAGGAGGTAACATTAAATTCTAGTTTAGTTTTGTGAGATTCTGAGCGCCCCTCCTCCCTCTCCCGTATCCTCCTCCAGTGTGGCTATGAGGAGATGGGAAACTGTTTTCCCTGTCTCTAACCACAGTCCAAACCTGGACAAACTGTGGTTACTCTTAACTATGGTTTATTGAAACAAGCCAAATTTAAGTCTTAGGCTTATGCTGATGGTTTGTTTCAATAAGCCACAGTGAAGATGAACCCAAGTTTAAGGTTTGAACAAACACCAAACTGTGACTGATTATAAATGTACATTGATGGTGCTATATAAATAAATAATAATAATAATAATAATAATAATAATAATAATAATAATAAATGGAACGGAAAGCTTTCAGTCTCCTTGCAGCTGCATCAAGAGAGGAGGAAGAAGGAGGGGGACTGTGTCAGCCCAAGGCTTGACCAGACTTGATCATGTAATGCAAATCCACAGCTTAGCATTGCATCCAAAGCAGATCATTGTAGTAACTACACCAGGGGTAAGCAACTTCAGGAGGTCTGGAGGCCATTTTATGCCCTCAGAACCCACCCCACAGGCTGGTCTTTGGGCCACTGTGCAATCTATCTCCCAGAAAGAAAAATGCCCCTCCAATAGCTGCTTTGCTACTGAAATACAGCAGCAAACTGCTCAGTAGTGCTAAAGAGCCCTTTTTAAAAATAGGGGGGCAGTGGAGGGGGGCAGGGGCTATATTGGAGGGAGCGCAAGCAGCATATTCTCCATTCCTTAATTACATGAACTAAATTTCCTGAAGGTGCTGAAGGCCAACCGTTTGTGATGCAATTAGAACTGAGCTGGGATTTAAACACAAGCTTTTCTGCTTCAGGGCAAAGATGCTGCCTGATGGGATCACATGAGCTTTCACAAGTACAAATAATCTGATGTTCAACGTCTCACAATAACCCTACCTATTCCCTCCCCTGAGTAACTTCTGACAAGATCCAGCTCTTCGATGCAAAGCCCGCCTGCAGCTGCGACTATTAGTTCAGCATGGCTTTTCAAGCAATACACTACAGCCTGACCAGGCACTTATTCACATTCTTGGCTTTTAATTTAAAAAAAAAATTAAGTTAACTTAGACTGCTCCATTCATCCCACTTAAAAATCCCTGGTTTTGATTAATGGGGTGGAATAGAAGAAAAAGAAGTAAACTGATTTATTTACACTTGCTCTGATCTTTCTGCCCTGTTTTGTGCAAAGATCAAGAGAAATCATCTACTCCTCACTCAGAATGCAGGGGAACGGGCATGATACAACTCTACCCAGTTCCACACTATATGAAGGTATATATGCTGCTTTCGCTCTAAGGAAAAACAGCCACGTCCCTATTTCCCAGAGTTATAATTCCCAATGTTAAGATGTTTGATGGTCATAATTTCCCACCAAATAAGAAACCGCTCATCTATTGCAGAACAGCATGTCTTGTGGAAGGACCGAAGGCCACTTTACACCTGTTAAATCGTGAAGCTCACTGAACAGTCGCTCAAGTAAAACCTCTCTCATGAATAACTGAAGAGTCATGTAAACATGAAAAAGAAGGTAAATAGAACGCTAAATGCACTTGCTTACCTCAGAGTTTGTGCCACCATCATAAGCACTAGTAGCCAAGCGAGCCAAATTACATAAATGCTGAAACAAATTTAATCCAGTCATACTAATGGTTTCGGGCTTGAGCTGAGGCATCTAGATAAAAAGAAAACACATTTTGCTCAGAATAGAAAGGAAACAGCGCAATAATCAAGCTTGCTTTCAACGGTAATGCTAATTGGTACCTTTTCTAAAAAAAGATGCTTGTAGGTTTCCATTCCCATGGCATGCTGGTCTTTACTTCGTACTTGATTTAAGAACCAGTGGAGGGCATCATCATAGCATTCAGAATCTTCTACCAAACAGTGCCACAGTATGTCTACTTGCTCCAGACTTAACCCTAGAGATTCAAAGCAATGAAAGACAATGTTTTGGTGAAAGGCAGCTAAGCATCATTCTTTCTTACTTTTATTTATTATTTATTTATTACATTTATATACCATCCCACAGCCGAAGCTCTCTGGGCGGTTTACAACAGTTAAAAATAGTAAACATTAAAAAGTATACAAGATTTAAAAAACCATCGGAAGCATAAAAACAACAGTATAAAAACCAACAGTATCCATTTAGGCTAAGGCATGCCCTCAGTAACACAGCAAGACAGCCTGTACTGATCCTGTTCTATTCCCTGTCTACTGCCTGGACTGATACACCATTCTCAATCCCCCAAATTGCAATCACCTGGAAGAGCAGCAAAGGGCTACAAATCTTTTACAAAGGTTCGCTTCTCAAAGCTATAAGCTCTCCAAGCTGTTCTTTGCTACCTGAATACAGTGGCAGTTTCTTAAGGGTGCCTTTCTGTTCCTTCCCTCTTTGGCTGATGTCACAGAGCTTCAACAAATCAAAATTGAATGTAGAACAAATCTGACATACAATGAAAACTTACTGAAGTGATCTGGTGATCCCAGTGTTGAGAAGACACATGTCAAGAACTGAAGGCGCACCTGAACTTCTGCGCTGTGACTGTACCTATCATTGAAGTTACAGGTTATTTCAGTATATTCTCAACCATCAATCTCTCTGCGTGTGCTATTGCTTACCCTCTTACAGATTTGGAATTATAACTGACCCCAAAGGAAATTAAAAAAATGTTTCAAACTTTTCCCTCTCCCTATGTCACTCCGTATGATCTACTATAAAAAGAGGCTGATGCTTCTGTGGCATGCTTTGAACTGCCAATGCTGCACATTTTTTAAATATTAATTTTAGATTGAGGGTTTTTAAAAAAAAGGAATTGGAGTCAATCAGACCCTGTTTAAGGTAAGGGGGAGGGATGAAACGTGGCACTGTGGCTTGTTAACCACCCTGAACAACCCAACAACAAACCATGGATTCTCAAGGGGGCAGGTTTGAGAAAATAAGCCAGACTGCATGGTTAACAACCCACCCTAGTTGCATTCAGACAACATGCTAACCCCTGGTTCAATAAACAACCTACGGTTCAAAACAACCTGCACTCAACCACCGAGTGTGGGTCAGTGTGTTGTGTGAACAGACCCACTGCCTAACATACTTTCATTTGGACAAATGCTATCTCGGATCAACTCAAAATGGGCCTATTTTCATTCACTGCAAATCAAAAGAGAGACCAAGGAGTGGATGGCAGAAATTAATTCTAGTTGATCAGGAACCGGGGTTTGGCCATACGGTAGAGTATTTTAATGAAGTTCAGGGGGAAAAACAGAGATTGTAAAAAAGAAGGTAATGAATCTAAAAAAAGACTCCTCCCCGCAACACCATACTTACAATGCATGTTTATGCCGTCCTTCTCTGACAGCTTGAATGTAGTGTACCAAATTATCAAAGAAAAGCTTCATCATATTAAGTTCTTTTTCAGCCCACCTGTTTCAATTTAAAAGACACACAGGTCATTTCACATTAATAGGATGTGCTGGGAAAAAAACAATGCAAACAATTGTTTTTTCAGGTAACTAGACTCATTCTAAGACTCTTCAAAAGGGTTGTCAGTTCAAAGACTTCATTGCAGGTCAATTCCTCCATTCATTACTGCCCAGGACATCAATGGAAAGAGCCATGCACAACCTGGATTGTTTTACCTGTCCTCCTCACCTTTATTCCTCCTTATTTAAGTTTGATTTGTACACTGTCAGTGTTTTATTATTATTATTATTTATTTATATAGCACCATCAATGTACATGGTGCTGTACAGATTACACAGTAAATAGCAAGACCCTGCCGCATAGGCTTACAATCTAATTTTAAAATGTCTAGTGGATTTAGTATAAATGAAAGAAGCCCAGAGAGAAGAATAAACTGAAATCATGATTAATAGTGCACCACAAAATAATGATAATACACATTCAAGCTGGTTTCAGACATCATTCTCTTACATTTATTACTATTTCTTTGATATGCAGTCATTTTAACCAGGATAGTTGCTTCCAGTACTTTACTCAAACATTCTTTCTTGCATTCCTAGAAATTATTGGCTGGAGAGAAACAGACACACAGCTGCATGCAGGAGCCTGATCTGTTGTGACAATAACAGTCAAATAGGTAGCTGGATTTACCCATTTTAAAGAGGAATTTGCAATGAAATTGATTAGCAAAATTTGACTGGGTTCACACAGCAGGCTAACCCACAAAGGTTTATTTTCTGGAACAACTCATGATGGGTTAGCGTGGAGCTTTCCAAACTGTGTGTTGCGACACGTTAGTGTGTCGGCTGCAGTGTGTAGGTGTGTCGCGCGAACGTATTACAATTTATGTATGTGTCCATATCTCTTATAAGGGGTTAGTTTAACCTCCGGTTTGCTAATAAAACTGAATTACTGTGTCGCGAAATGATGCATGTCTAAAAAGTGTGTCACCAACATGAAAAGTTTGGAAAGCTCTGGGTTAGCGTGTTGCCTGTGGGATGCCCCCACCTACCTACGGTGGGCTATTTCCCACAAATAAGTCACCCTGGGAATCCAGTCTGCAGTACCTATAGTGGATTAGAGTGTTGTCTGTCGTGCAGCATGGGTTACAGAGATCGCCAATAGAACTGCTTGGCAAAGAGCGGCCAAAGAACGCCACCGCTACTCTGCTCCTCTCAAACAATCTCTATTCTCACCGCAAAGGAAGCTGGGATACCTGCCTGGATGACTGGGAGGAGGAGCAAGGAGGGGGGGGAAATGAACTACTCTGTGCCACTTGTTTGCCTGATCGTCTGACAGGAGCACAATAGGTTGTTTGCATAACCACCTACTCAGCGTAGCTTGCCACAACCCAGCCACTGTGAACCTGACCCTCAAATAATAGACTATTGTGGTATTTAACAATGTGTTGATGTAAAACACAGACACCACCTTTTAGGACTGCAACCCCAAATACTGGAGCAGAAACAACCCCTTACTGCACGTTCCCCCTCTCCCACTCAATAATTTTTCGGAAAACATTTTTTGGCAAATCAACATGTGGGATTCAAAGGATGTCATGCCCCAAATTTAACCTTCAGGCCATTTCTATGTGATGTGAGAGGTGCTACAGTGTCACACCTTCACATGGTGCAAGGCTATTAACAGATGCCCCAGCTCATGTGGGAGAAGTCCATGACACAGAGCCTTCTCTTCCCAAGCCTTTAATCTGAGGCTTTTGACATCACTTTTTCCACTACATAAAGGAGCCATGCTGCAGTGACTCCCACACTATGAAGGTCAGAAGGGGCCATTAGACAACATTACTGAATTATGGAGAAATAATGCTCTGGTCCGCTTGCACTGGCTGCCTGTATGTTTCCGAGCCCAATTCAAGGTGCTGGTTTTGACCTATAAAGCCTTACATGGCTTGGGACCACAATACCTGATGGAACGCCTCTCCCAACGTGAATATACCTGGTCACTACGTTCAACATCTAAGGTCCTCCTCCGGGTGCCTACTCCAAGAGAGGCTCAGAGTGTGGCAACGAGGGACAGGGCATTTTTGGTGGTGGCCCCCAGACTATGGAATGATCTCCCTGACGAGGCTCGCCTGGCACCAACGCTATCTTTCCGGCGCCAGGTTAAGACTTTCCTCTTTGCCCAGGCTTATGGAGGCACATCTTAATCACCCACATGTTTAAGGTTTTTTTAAAATGGTTTTTAATGCTTTATGTGTGTATGTCCTGTGTTTTAGAATTTTAAATTTTGCATACTCGTTTTTATCTTAATTTTAGAATTTCTGTAACCCGCCCAGAGAGCCTTGGCTATGGGAGCAGTATATAAGTGCAATAAATAAATAAATAAATACAACCATCAATAGCTAGATCGAAACCTCCAAACTTACTAAAAACAAAGACCAAGCAAGAAGTCAAAGGTAATGCGATTCGGTTTTCACACACACAAAAGTATGTATTATTCCAGGTGATTCCTTCTTGCAGTTTTTGAGTTAAACTAAGCCTTGGGAGTGGGGGAGATAGCTAGATGGTCCCATGATTAATTTAACACCAGATAGGAAAGGATGGGCTCGTGGAGTGCAGGAACTGAATACAGATAGCTAAATCCAGAGTTCTTTGAATGGAACAAAAGGGAATGGGAAGAATGGCAACTGATGGTATTTTTTTTCTTATTGTTTAAAACATTTCCAAGAAACTGGAAGAGATAGCCAAGGGGTGAGTAAGGTTAACGTATTATAAACTGCTTTTAAACTGTCTCTCAACAATTACCCCCTTCAGTTTGATCAGTTTGTACTTACATCGTTATCCAATGTGTGTCATAACTGCTCCCAAATTGCTGAAAGGTACCAAATAATTTAGGAAGAAGTCGAAGAGAAACTACCACTGATCTAAGGAAAGAAAGAAAATATGACTTGATGTAGGTTATCTTGAAACGCGGGTGAAAATTAAAATTGTTCTAGCAACCACGTTTAGAGCAAAAAAAAAAAAAAGCCTTTGTATAATTCGTGAACTAGCAACACTTATTTTTCTTCCTTTGGCTGTGAACTCAGGCACATGACTGCATGGGCAAACCAGCTGCTTAAATGTGGACAAGCTACAATCATTTCCATAATTGCAGCAGTTTGAATTAGGGCACCTGCAATTAGAAAACTGGCTGAAGCTATCCCCATATACTCAGCCAGTTCTCACTAGGGTTTTCCCAGATTAGCTGTGAAATGAAACAGCTCTGCGAAATTTAACATGCAGGGGGCTTTTTCCATTTCATAGATTCACAGAATCATAGAATAGCAGAGTTGGACGGTGCCTACAAGGCCATCGAGTCGAACCCCCTACTCAATGCAGGAATCCACCCTAAAGCATCCCTGACAGATGGTTGTCCAGCTGCCTCTTGAAGGCCTCTAGTGTGGGAGAGCCCACAACCTCACCAGGCAACTGATTCCACTGTCGTACTGCTCTAACTGTCAGGAAGTTTTTCCTGATGTCCAGCTGGATTTAGTTAGTTGTAGGATTTGGTGGACTGTTTTTTGGCATGAATAGAGTTGGTGAACAGCAAGAATGGAAGGGAAGAACGGAGAAATAAGAGGAACTCAGTCTAGAGAGGTTAAAAAGGGAGAGGGGCGGTGTGTTGGAGAATCATAAACCGGGAATGCTTTGCATTGTCACAGGGGATTCCAAAGCGTATTCATGAAGGCAGCATATGACTCTCACTTGCTGCTTTGGGCATGGTTGGCGCCACTGCCCTGCATACAGCCAGACTTTTGAAATGGCAAAGAACACTCTGCAGTGCAGGGCAACACCAGCTCCGTGGGTGAAATACAAAATTTCAGAGAAGCCAAGGTACACTCTCCAACTTCATCCAGCTTGCCCCTTTCTAAAACCATGGTCTCCTCTTCTGGAGTTCCAACACCCTGAGAGGAGGAAGGGGTGAGTGGTAGATCAGGCACTACAGCCCAATGGTTAGCAGTTACTACCAGATTCGGCCTCCAGGCTGCCAGTTGTCAAACCCTCCACTAGGTTCTCTGGAGTTAATACACCTCCTCTCAGATAAAGCAGCTTTTTGTTATATGAAATGTAGCAGACAGATGCAAATGGACCAATACTGAAACACTGAAGTACAGCTCAAGCTTTTTTACCTGTTATTTGCTAAATTTTCGAGACATCCTTCAATGAATCTCATTCGAATTTGTCTATCAGTAAACCAACACACTAACGAACACAGTAGCTTCTCTGCTTCATTTATCAAACCTTCAGAAAGATGGATCTAGGACAAGTAAGAGAAAAGTTATTGACAATTATTATTACATTTTCTTTGGCAAATATTTTTTGTGTGATATTTAACTTACTGCATCTTCATCCTGGACCAGATCCCACAAAAGGGTATTTCCCTTCTTACAAACATTATCCAAGTTAATATCTGTCACTGCGTTGCTGTTGTACTGGTGCTTATGAACTGCTGGCCCTGAGCAAAAGAGAGGTGTTATTAAAAGGTGGAACGTGCTTCCTGATTTGAATGGACTTTGTTCATGAACAGCTATCAATATTCTAAAAACACAACCGTACAAATTATTATTATTTATTTATATAGCACCATCAATGTACATGGTGCTGTACAGAGTAAAACAGTAAATAGCAAGACCCTGCCGCATAGGCTTACATTCTAATAAAATTAAAACAATTCACTTATGAAAACTAGACCCGGGCGCTTGTGGGGAACCCAATACAGACACATGCACAGTCAATAGTATTTACTAAGGGACAGTCAAGCAGTTTGGGATTCAAACCACACAGTAGCTTTTTCTTTCATTCATTCTTGGTATTGAAGTGCAGCTTTTAGCATAGCTTTTTGATGTACAGCTAATTTTAAAAAACAACAAAGCAGGCCTCCTTTGTACTGCCAACAAAGAAGGAGTACCAACAGATTAACATTCAAACTCAGTTTTGGACTGGAAAATCGAACAACAAGCACTTCAGGTCTGCATTTATTTCTACAGCTGAGTGGCTGGAAAAGGTATCTAAGGTGGACGTGAAACTGGTTCACAAGCAAAGCAAAGCGGATGGCTGTTGCAAACCATCAAGCCCTTGTTGGTGGCAGAGCTGTATATGCACAGTGGAGCCTCTGTACCCCCCAAGGATCGTTGAAAGGGATCAAATGACTACAATCAAGGTCATGCTGTCTTATTAGTATCCATTGGACATACGTGTCTGTAACCATGGACTGGATGCAACTTCTTGCATAAAAGTAGACCTGCTACAGGATGCAGAACGTGCACATGGCAGAACAATCTATTTAGCTCAGGATCAGATACCACGTCTACAGTGAATTGGGAGGAGGCAACAAAGGAATCCACTAAATTATCATAAAGCGGACACCTAGAAGTTCAACTGCAGGCACATTAAAACATCTGACGTACTTTGGGGTGTAAGCATGATCCTGCTCCAACCTTTAGCAGCTGCCCTCCACCAAGAAGAGGCTTCAGCCACAAGAGAATTGAGTGAGATTCTTTTCTAGGCAGATTAGACAGCTATACACATTTCCTTTTAACAATTCCCTAAATGCTCTCATGGTATACTTATTTTCCGGTGGAAACTTGCCTCCTTGCTCGAACAGGGAATGATGTTACAACAGCCATGCAAATAAGTGAAGGGAATTATAGGAGTGTGCCAGAATTCATTCAAACACGGGCAGGAAAGCTTCCACAAAGTACTACTGCCTAGACACCACAAGATATTTTGCATTTATATCCCGGCTTTTTTCCTACAAGGAACCCAAGGCGGTGTACATAACCCTCTTCCTCTCCACTTTATCCTCACAACAACAACAACCCTGTGAGGTGAGTTGGGCTGAGAGTCTGTGACTGGCCCAAAGTCACCCAGTGTGTTTCCATGGCCAAGTGGGGACTAGAACCCAGATCTCCCAACTCCCAGTCCAACACTCTAGCCACTACACCACACTGTCTCTCTCACCAAAAAGATTTTGATGTTGGCACCAAAAATCCTTTCAAGGGAGGATGTTCCTTAGCTCAGGGCACCACTACAGAAAAAAGCCCTCTTTTCTTGTTGAATACCCATACCACCAGTAACAGAGGCACCTGAAGGAAGGCTTCAGTGGAAGGTACCAAAACAGGGGCAGGAAAAGGCCTTAGTGCCTTTACATTTCTGATGTGCTTTCCAGGATTTGTAAAAGGGGGATTTTATGATCATAGAAATGGTCGTTGAATATGGGCTTTCTCTCCCACCTGTTATACCTTATATAACATATTTTCATTTTAATATATGCACTGTTTAAGCAGTGGTGGTGGTACAGAGTCCTGCAGGGTTGCCACATATTTTAATGTCCTTACTCCTGTGGTTTCACCATCGGCTTGGACACAAAGCGATTGAGCAGCTGGAGTTTTTCCTGACATGGATAGGAAAAGCTTCACCTGTAAAATTTCTCTGTGTTAGGTTGCTGTTAAAGGCAGAGGAGCGTGGAAGTAAAAGAGGTGGAAAGCCTAGAACACTCATTAGATCATGATTCAAGTAACCAGTAAAGTCAGTCATCTTTATGAACTTATGTCTACCAAGGACACGTTACTTGGTTCTGTTTTGTCTCCCCTTTCCAGTGGCTAGTTGGCTGGCTGGAATAAAGCATTGGTATCCTTCCTCTTACTAGCTCTTACCTTGACTGAGATGTTCATGATAAATGGAAGCAAGATTTGGAAGATGCTGCTGAAGGTGAGACGTGAGTTCAGCATGTGAATTAATCTGTACCAGTTCTTCTTCACAGCCAGATTCCTCTCCATCAAAATCTGCCATATTTTTCTCCGATTTTGCACTGACTTGGGAACTGCTGCAACTGACGTCATCAGCACTTAACATGTCATCAACCATATGTCTGCAAGATACAGGCAAGAATAATCTCAGTAAAACTACAGCTTTCAGTCTCTGCAAATCCAATGGGCTGCAGAAGAGCAGCACTTTAACATAAGCAAGAGGCGGGGTGTGGAGTGGGGAATCATACTAGTCAAAGGAAAATAATATATGCACATAATACAAAACTAAAACCTAACATGCTCTCAAACATTATTATTATTATTATTATTATTATTATTATTATTATTATTATTTATTTATTTATATAGCACCATCAATGTACATGGCGCTGTACAGAGTAAAACAGTAAATAGCAAGACTCTGCCGCATAGGCTTACAATCTAATAAAATCCTAGTAAAACAATAAGGAGGGGAAGAGAATGCAAACAGGCACAGGGTAGGGTAAGCAGGCACAGGGTAGGGTAAAACTAACAGTATAAAGTCTGCACAACATCAAGTTTTAAAAGCTATAGGAAAAAGAAAAGTTTTTAGTTGAGCTTTAAAAGCTGCGATTGAACTTGTAGTTCTCAAATGTTCTGGAAGAGCGTTCCAGGCGTAAGGGGCAGCAGAAGAGAATGGACGGAGCCGAGCAAGGGAAGTACATACACATACTCTTCATGGAAAGCCTGTTGTAAGAATTTGCTGCAATTGCAATGTGAGAACCCAGTTTAGCTGTTTAGCTCCAAGTACTGCAAATCATAGTTAGAATATATATTCTATTTTACCCTCAGAAATAGTTCTTAGGTTCACATGAATTATCATTCTCAAAGAATTTTTTGTTTTTCGCAATTCTGGTAAAGCATACACGTTAAAGCACTAAACTCTGTTCATTTTCTTTTTATAGCACAAACATCCTCCTTGCCCCAAAACAGCTGGTACTCAAATATGTTTCCCTATAAGTAGGACAAGTAACAGATTGTACATTAAAGAAAACATATAATTTAACTTTAATTAAATAAGTCTGAGAAATGTTGTTCAATCATCAACACTTTTTGTAAAATGTTCCCTAAGCAGAAAACAACTATAGGACAAATGCAAGAAATATATGACTTCTTATAAGATCTAGCAAGTAGTGAGGGCTGCACGTATCCCTCTTGTTTGTGCTCAATCACTGGCTCAGTTCAGACAACACATTAGTCAATGCAGTGTGAAAACTCCACTCAACGGTTGCATTTTTAGGGAGTCCTTCCTGCACAACATGTTCTAACTCCACCATTGTGTGACTGTGGGCTACCGTGGAGCTAAGTAAAATCCACTGCGACATTTGATTGACAGTTCATCCACCCTCTCTCCTTCCCCAGTCCTCCTGATAGTATCCCATCAGCCACTGCTGGAAAAAAAATCCCAGCGGCTCTCCTAGAGTGGCATTTGCCAGGGAACTCTGCAGCCAGTGGGAAAAGTCAACTCAATGCAATGGAAAATTCCACAGAGACCACCACACAACACAATGTTTGCAGAGGAAATCTCCTCGGCACAGCATAGATATTCTGTGTGGAGTGTTTTCCAAAAGAACTCCACCGTTGCGTGGAGTTTTCCTGCCAGACAACGTATTTCTCAACGGTGGTGTAAAAACTCCACCGTGGAGTTCTAAAACCACCACTGAGAAATGTGGTGTCTGAACTGAGGCACAGAATGTTATACCTTGAAACAGAAAAACTCAGCACCCTGAGAATCCGAGATTCAATTTTTGAGTAATATTTCTAGCCCTCGTTGCGAATGAGATACGCTCAAAATTATGCATTCAGCATCTGGCGAAAATTTAAAACTCAGAAAAATAAAGCAGTGGGAATTTTGAGTAGTCAGACAAACTCCTGGGCTCAGTGCAGCTCACCGGACCCCTTCTGTGACTAACAAAGAAAAAGTTATGCAAGATAATCAACAGGTATGTAAATGCGATCATTTTGCATAATTTATTCTTATCAGAGAACCCAGATTTTCAAGGCAAGGAAATTAGAATACATTTTCCTTTAGCAGAAGGTATATACACCACAAATAACTTACCCTTCATGATGGTGGTGATGGTGGTGATGGTGGTGGTGGTGATGGTGGTGATGATGCTGTGGCCCAATAAACTGTCGGCAGTTAAATAATTCATTTCCAATCGCTTCCCCAAGGAAATCCCCTGTATGTGTTATACAGGAATCTTGAGAGCCTTGTGATATATGAGCCGTAACCATTTCCCCAGTCATATCATGATCTGTGTCTTCTGTGTGTGAACAGGGGTCTAGCATTCTAATTCTACTATCCACCGGTGGCACAGAGTCAGTATTAAAGACATGGTCATTTCCAGTTCCATTGCTTACACCGCCCCTCTCTGCTGCCGCCTGTGAATCTCCCAAGCAAATGCCTGACTGAGATTCCATTTTCCGGCTCCGTAACTCTGCGCTCCGACCGTTTTTCTGGGAATTATGACCTCTGTCTTCCTCCTCTTCCTCTTCCTCTTCCTTGAGAGCTTCAATATCAGCAATGTCTTCTGACTGGACCTCGCTGCCTGGGCTCCCTGCAGACTGGCTCGCATGGCTGGAGTTGGCCTCATTGCTGGATCCATCGCTGCGGCCACTGCTGCTACCTGGCCCACTGCTGCCATCTTCCCCGCTATTTGCAGTTTCATCAGAACTTCCCTGCATCGATTCCTAAAAAAAAAACAATGAAAAGGATGTAAAATCAAATATTTATTTATGCTAACTGGTATTCTGAAGTGGCTTACAATCAAAGACTAAAATGGAAAATAGCAAAAGCAAGAATACAAACAACAGGCTAAAACATGGCAACAGCAGCACACTGCAGAAATAGACTCCAAGCACGTTCAGTATATAAAACACACAACAGCTTGCAGGGGTTAAAAAATCTTTATCTGGTACTAAAATGATATTCAAAATGGCCACCGACATGTGCCATAAGCCACAGTGGGCTGCTGCTGTTGTGCAAACCGGCCTACTATGTGCAAACCGGCCTACTATGGCTTAAATAAGACATGGTGGCTTATTTAAATCAGTGGCATGTGCCGGGCGCCATTAGCCTAATTACCTGCCTGGGTGCAGCTTGTTGTGTCATCCAGACCAAAGCACCATGAATTATTTGAGGGGGAAACAACCTTCGAATAACCCAACAACAGGCCATTGGTTATTTGAGGGTTGCGTCCCCCTCAAACAAGAAATGCTGCTCGGTTCAGACGATACAACAAACCATGCCTCCTCGGTGGGTACTTAGGCCAGTGGCACCTGGCAAGTGGCCAACTATTTAAATAAGCCACAGTGGAGGGTTTTGACTGTGTGAACAGGTCATTAACTAGTTTGAAGCTACCATCGTAAGAGGGGGAAAAGACTATGTTACCTCTGTATCTGAAAGCCGCTGCTGGACATGTTTATTTCTGCTTATCAGCTGCTCTTCCATTTCAATGTCGCTTCCGCCACTCTGATGAGTATCACTGTTGTCACTGCTTTGGGGACTTGCTGCAGGTGACCCTATTTCAGGAAGCACTTTTATTATTATTATTATTTATTTATTTATTTATTTATTTATATAGCACCATCAATGTACATGGTGCTGTACAGAGTAAAACAGTAAATAGCAAGACCCTGCCGCATAGGCTTACAATCTAATAAAATCATAGTAAAACAATAAGGAGGGGAAGAGAATGCAAACAGGTACAGGGTAGGGTAAGCAGGCACAGGGTAGTCATTCCATGTAAATACGAAATATTTTTAATATTTTTAATGCAGGATCAATGTGTTTGCTTGAAGTCTCCAGCACAGCCAATTTTACAATCCTTGTCAATAGCCAAATATACTATTGTGCTCTGGTTTTAACAACAAGGGGATTTGCTTTGGCTTTCAGCACACAACCTAGCTCTCTGACTTGGAAGGAGACAGGTCAGACGAGGAAGCACCAAGCTCAGTTGCAAGTCAGAACAACTCAGGAAGGATTGTAGCTAGTGCACCCAGCATAACTGGACAAATGCACTCCTTGCCATCGCTGCCACCTGAAGATCCAGGGAGAGCGTAGGCTAAGCTACAGACCTAATCCTTCAGGGGGAGTGCAATCTCTTCCAGAAAAGGCTGAATACTGAGAGGAACATAGGAAGGTGCCTTATAGAAGACCCTTGGTCCATCTAGCCCAGTATTGTCGACACTGACTGGCAGCAATGGCTCTCCAGGGATTCAAGCAGAAGTCCCTGGAGAGCACAGAGCCAGACTTTCTACTGACTAAACCATTGTCTGGGTTTAACCTCGGCTTGATCACCCTATTATTGAGAACCAGGCAACGTTCAAGGATTTCAATGAATTCCTTGATGTTACGTATACGTTGCATGTTTTTGTGGTTTTAAATTTTGTATATGTGGAATGCCCTCCCCTTGGAGGCCCGACTGGCGCCGGCACTGGTTTCATTCCAGTGCCAAGTTAAGACATGGCTCTTTAACAAAGCCTCAGATGGCCAAATTTACCAAGCCTGTACATAGTTTTAATTGGTTTTACTGTTTTTAAATTCTGTACTGGTTTTAGTTTATTAACCGTTTAATTTGTTTTATCTGTACACCACCCTGAGATCCTTGTGATATAGGGCAGGATACAAATGGCTTAATAAAATAAAATAATAAAATAATATATTGTTTTTAATTGTTTTAATCTTATGTAAACCGTCCAGAGAGCTTCGGCTACAGGGCACTATAGAAATAATAATAATAATAATAATAATAATAATAATAATAATAATAATAATTTATTTATTACATTTCTATACCGCCCAATAGCCGGAGCTCTCTGGGCGGTTCACAAAAATGGCATCTCCTGGGATTGAATCTTTTCAAATGAAGGGCTGTGCTTGATTTGAGGATCTTCCTCCATTCCAGAACTTGCAAGGATTTACAAAATTATTCCTTTGGGGTGTTCTTTCACGCAGCGCTATGCTTGTGCTTTGGAGAAAGGTCTTTCCACACTCAGCATTTCTAGGTCTTCACCTCTGTGTGAATTCTTTGATGAACTTTAAGGCAATAACAGAGCAATGGAGGTGCCTGACAACACCATATTGTTGGCACCGTATTGCAAAGCTCCGAATGAACTCTCTCAGCAGTTTCACATAAATGTAAAATATCATGGCAGGCAAGATCTGTGGGACACCACAGGCCAACAGCCACGGAGCGTAACAATAATCCTCCAACTCCGCCTTCTGTACATGCCCTGAGAGAAAGGACCCACACCATTGCAAAATAGCACCCCAGAGGCTCAACACCACCAGGTGATCCAGAGGGATACTACAGAAAACCACCAAGTGGTCCAGGAAAGCTAATACATTTGCACTTCACCCATCCAGTTCCCAACATAGGTCATCCACCAAGATGACCGTGGCAGTCCCATATCCCAGCCAAAAGCCCAACTGATATAGGTCTAGATAATCACTGTCTGTACTCCGGATGTATCTTGTGTTGTAACATCAGCACCCTCTCAATCACCTTACCCAAGAATGGTACATTTGAGACTGGCCTAAAGTTAGACAAATCTGCTGGTCAAGGGAAGGTTTCTTAGTAAAAATCTTATTGTTTTTAAGCAAAAGGGAACAACCCCCTCTTGCAAAGAGGCATTCAGCAGTATTTTATTTTATTTTTTACATATTTATACTGCCCAACAGCCGAGGCTCTCTGGGCAGTTTACAATTAAAACTATAATATACGAAAGTCAAGATTTAAAACTTTAAAACTGTCATATAAAACCAGAATAAATTATCAGTACCGTCGGCAAACGTGGCTGGAATTTAATACACATGCATGTGTATGTATTTATATTTCAACTTATTAGGTGCCTCAAAGTTTTTCTTTCTTTTAGCCTCGACTTAAGAAAACATCTGGACGAAGTGAGAGATTGTACAGAGGTTCCTGATCCAGGGTATAATCATGACGCCAAGGTTATAATTCAGTATCATAATGCCTTTCTACAGTAACTTACATGGCGATGGAGCTGCTCTTCGGAGCTCTTCTTCCTCTGAAGAGAAAGGAACAAAAAGGGGAGAACGCTCTAAGTAAATCAGCTTATAACACAATATATATGCAATAGTAATATATCAAAAGTAGCGGTGAAAGAATAACTAAGTGTTTTCTACAGTATGTTCATATACCATTGGGCTATTTAAGAACCTTTTGAAATGATAAATATAAAACTCATCATGTTTATAAACTGCCATTACAATCAATATAGCCATATATTGGGGGGGGGACGTGCCATTTTCCTACTATAAACAACTGATACTACAAACTTTGGAAATAGCAACAACTAATTTTGTTTAAGCAAGGGAAGTCAGGCAATGGCCCACTTCAGACCTTAATAAGCTGAGATACGAAGAGGTCTTTTGACTGCACAAGCAGTCCCTTCATTTCTCCTTTCATGGTGCAATCAAACTAGGAAGCCTCTAATTAATCTTCTGTTGCATCTGAACTGGGAAGATATAGTTAATTACAAACTTCCTGGTGTGGAGGAAGGAGCTTGTGTAGGCAAAAGGCTTATTCAGATTGCAGCTAATCAAACCGGAAACTTCAACTGGTACAAAACAGGGCAGCACAGTTACTAACAGGGACTGGCCGACAAGACCACATCACGCCAGTCCTTTTCCAGCTTCATTCGCTGCTAGTCCAGGTCCGGGCCCAATTCAAAGTGCTGGTATTAACATTTAAAGCCCTAAACGGCTTGGGGCCAGGCGATCTGAAGGAATCCTCCCATATGTACCTGCCCAGACCTTAAGGTCATCCTCAGGGGTCCTTCTCCGCGGGCCCCTGCCAAAGGAAGTGAGGCAGGTGGCTACCAGGAGCAGGGCCTTCTCTGCTGTGGCACCCCGGCTATGGAATGAGCTCCCGAAGGAAGTTCGCTTGGCACCTACATTATATGCTTTTAGACGCCAGGTGAAGACCTTTTTATTCTCCCAGCATTTTAAGTGTCTATAAATAAATTTTAACTTGGTGTTTTAAATTTGTAATTTTGCATTGCTGCTGTTTTTATCTGGTTGAGCTTTTATATTGTATTTTATAGTATGGTTTTATACTGTTGTTTTATACTTTGAATGTTTTTAATTTTTGTGAACTGCTCAGAGAGCTCCGGCTATTGGGCGGAATAGAAATGTAATAAATAAATAAATAAATAAATAAATCTGCATATGATCGTCTGAGTACTGCCAGTATATTCATGGAAAAATGGATATTGTTTATTGCACACTGGAGTAAGCAATATAACAATTCTGATCACTGCGGCCTTATCTATTTATAAGCTTCATGGTTGATTTTTGCCTGAATATGTGTAAGGAATCAGCAAGTCGAAATACTGTTCACAGAAAATCCTACATTGCTCCCCCAAAAGCAATATTAGCAATAATTTTGTAATAAAGCCAGCCATAAAGTTTTGTCTACTTTGAAAATAGTTTATGAAGACCAAGCAGCAAATCCACACTTACCTTTCTTATTTCCCATTGGCAGGTTCGTACTGAGTAAAGATGCAAATGAGCTTTGCTTTGATAGTTGGGCCTTAGCTGCTAGTGCGTTATTCCACAACGCTTTAATGAGCATGGATGCCAAATACAAAGTCTGTAAACATAAGCAGATTGCGGTATACTAACAGAAAACAGAGCTAGTTACTTTTGTCAACCAGGGCATGACAATGAACGTCAAACAAAATGTACATTTATATAAAACTACGTGTACTAAAATTGACAAATTAGAAGATACCTAAGATTTCAATAGGCACAATACATTTGAATAAATGCATAGGCACTGCTTTTAATAATGTATTAGTTTTGAATGTTTTAATTAGTTATATTATGTTTGCTGTTGTGTTGTGTTGTACCCCGCCTCGTTCCAGAGGGAGAGGCAGGATATAAATAAATATATATATATATATATATATATATATATATATATCCACTTCAGGTGAAGCTCCTGTTAATTTTAGCAGGACATATGCAGCAGAACACCCCAGAGCCATAAAAAACAGCTGAACTAAAATTCTTTGTTTTTACCTGTTCAGTGTGTGCACTTGGATGAAGGGTTGAGACTAAATTAAGAAGATGTCTGAGTGGAACAGGATCCAAATTCTTGATCAATGAAGGAAACAAGTCATGTATGTAGCGACTACAATGCTTCAACTTCAAAAAGAAACAGAGAAAAGATACGTCCAGAGAATACAAAACAAACTTTTTGTACAAATAAAAAATAATTAATTTTGCTCATATTCCTGTTTTCATTCATGTGGTACTACCCACTTTTAAAATATTTTGCACATCCAAGATAATGCACATTAAGTTTGGTGTTGCTATTAGAATCAATGGATTGGATCCAAACTTAGTGGACCCACTGAATCAATGAGTCATGACTAAATTAAGTCTCATTGACAGGAATCTAAGCCTGGATCCAACCCATTTAAAAGATAACAAACTAGATATCAGAATAATTTTAAAACAACTTAATCTAGCTTTCAGTGACTTTTTTTTTTTTTGGCCCAGTACATCATTTAAAATTATCTCCATTTTTGTTAGTATAAAAACTAACTAGTTTCTCTCTGTTTTACACCTACCAAGGAATCTGTGTGTTTCACCTAAGGATGGAGACAACTCTGAATAACAGCTGGATTTTATATTTTTAAAAAATGGGGGATCAACCATTGTTTGTTTGTTCCTTTATTTTCCCCAGCAACTCTTGAGGTACCACTTGAAACCCTCTCAAAACCTGACAGAGCCAAATTTGAATGTTGCAGCCTCCTCCCACTTTCCATCTTTAGACTGTAACCAAATGCATTCTCCATGTCTTGAACATCTGCCATTTTAACGTTGTTCCCTGCCTCGATCCAGAGGGAGAGACGGGTAAGACATTATAATAATTATCATTATCATCATCACTATTAGAAGAATAAAAATAAAATAAATGTAAGACATACAAGTAACAAAGACCAGGTTCAGACATAATGCTAAGCCACGAGTTAATGATATGGGAACGAGACATGGCAAGTCTCAGGCTTATACCTTCTTTTCTTCTGTGTGTGTGGGAAGCAGGGACAGACAAGTCTATTGTCTGCCAGTTTCCCTCAGTTACTCTTTTTCCCTACCTTAAGTTCATTTTGTCCTGTTTTCACAATAGTTTGTGAACCTAAATTTAACTTCTCGTGAAAATTTATGCATTTTGTACTCATTTTTTCCTGATATTTTTGGCAAACAATTTTGGATTTGTGCTTTTAACCTGTTGGTTGTTTTATTATGGTTTTAATTTTTGTGAACCGCCCAGAGAGCTTCGGCTATTGGGCGGTATAAAGACGTAATAAATAAATAAATAAATAAATAAATAAATAATCAATTCCCCTTTATAATAAATTTTGTTCTTTATTTCCCCCAATATACCCAATTTTTACACTTTGCCCTAATTTCTGTATGTGTGTTTTGTTTGGAGAAAAGCATTTCAAAACTCAGAAAAGTGCATCTATCGAATTGCATTTCTTCTTGCATATGTAAATTAGTAAGCTCACATTAAAATGAAAATGAGAATTGAATTATTGGAAGATTAAAAACTTTCAGATTTTGGCTCTCAATTAACCACAGTTTTTCATTGCATCTGAAGTCAAGAAACTGTAGTTTATATTAAGTGTGTGTAATTCAAACAAATCAGAAACAAGCTGTAGTTTCAGATCATGGCTGGACTGAACTGAACTAACCCAAATAAACAACAATTTCCAGAGTTCAGGTATAACACAAAATTGTGGCTTATTAAAAAATGAAAGCTTTCAATCCCTTTCCCTTTCAGTTCTCACAAAGGAGGAGGGGGTAGAATATATGAGTCCATGCCTTGCAGGAACTCTTTGACCTGATTCTGATGATCATGGTCAGCGAAACAAGCCATGCGTGGCTTGTTTAAGCCGTGGCAAGTACTGGGCACAATCTGTTAAGAGAATGGGCTGGTTCAAACTCATGGGCTGTATGTTTCTCCCTCCAACAAGCTATGGCACCCAGACATGTACAACATGACAAGCCACAGGCAGACAGGTGATTACTGCAAATTGCACCCAGCATGTGCCAGTATGTGAAGTGACTTAAACAAGCCACCATGGCTTGTTTAGATGACAATGATTGTGTGAACTGGCCCACTCTCTTAGCAATGAACCACGGTTTAACATTACATCTAAACCAGACCGTCTTCTTGGCCCTTCTCCTTAAGAATCTACCTGTGCTGCAGCCCAAATGCAGTCTATGTGCTGTGTACTAAGCCGGCCTTCAGCAGCAAGAAAATTAAGAATCACTTGGCACTGTTTAATGATCTGAAAAAGAATAAGACAAACAAAAGCATTAGAAACTAAACTTTGCAAGAAAGACAGAAGGGGAGGGGGGAGAAAATATTAATTTATTTTAAATTTACCTCAATATGCAAATTTGGTCCAAAAATATGTTCTACCACATTGTTGTTGATCAGCCAGTCTGCAAGCTCTTTTGCAATGGACCTAGATAAAGGAGCGAAAGCATAACAAAATATGTCCGTATTATTAAGATTCTCTTATAGAAAGGGCCATTATTATTTACTTACATATTTACAACTATAGTTACTCCCCAAATTCAAGTGATATTCAAGCTTTAGTTTTTTACAAAGTGAAAATGGCTGATTTACATATAGCTAAAATTATTTTGAAGTGGATTCGAAATACAAAGTAGATTATAAACATGACAAATACTATGCTATTATACTAAAATGTCTCTCTGGAGGCCCATGTAGATTAAATAATTAATCCATAGAAATTCTGACTTATTTCCCAGTAAATCTAAGCAGGATCAGACCATAAAGCATTTAACCTTATGCTTAATTGCCAATGATTTCAACTTCATGAGTTAAGTAAGATCATGGGAATTTCATAACTCAGTGTAAATTCCATTTTTAACAAATGTTTTATCATAATTTGGGCTGTTATTACCACAATTTTATTTTGGATCAACTTTTCAAATACTGGTTCTGTTCACATATAACAACAATCCATTGGTTAAACAAACCATGGGTTCCTTCGCAAAAGAGCTTGCAGACTGGCTGATCAACAACATGGATTGTTGTAGACAAGCAAGAGAAAGCAAGTGTTCTGCTTTCCATGCATCTGCCAATTCCACTTTTACTCAACAACCCATGATTGGCCCCTTCTAGGTTGCTGAGCACGACATCTGAATCTAGCGGTAAACAACCACATGCAGTTAACCCACCAACAAACCATGAGTTAACCATTGGGTTGTTTAGCCCCTAAACAGATCAGCGCTTCCTCTCTCTCACTTGTCCACAACAATCCATGGGTTGTTTAAGGGACGGGTTGTTGTTATGTGCAAACCAGGTCCTTGTCAAAAGATAGGTAGGAAACATATTTAAAATGTTTTGCTATACTCCAAGATGTGTCCCTAACTCTTATTTTCTTTTTTGGGTTTTAAGAGCAGGAACCAGCGCAATGTATATTGTGGTCCATTGGTCTGCTATTGTCACCTTGAGGCCCAGTATTGGGCAAAAGGCGGGATACAAATAAATATAATAATAATAATGAGGAGGAGGAGGAGATTCCCAATGGACCACCAGTTTCCTTAATCCCTGCTGACCTTAAATTTTATTTATTTATTTATTTATTGCATTTTTATACCGCCCAATAGCCGAAGCTCCCTGGGCGGTTCACAAAAATTTAAACCATTAAAATTACGATGGCTATGTTAAGTCAGCTGAGGACTCCGGTAGTTATTATTCATACTAAAACTATTTGCCACTAGTTTCAGCACTCTCTGTGTGGCAGGGACAGCACATACAAAGGGGGGGGGGGGGGAACTTGTCCCTACATAGTGATTCTTGGGCTGAAAGGTGCTAGGACCCAGGGGCTTTCGCCCTTCTCCCATCCTCAGAGAAGCTATGCTATAGCAGATAAGGACTATTTTGGCACTCAGAGGCTTTCTGCCACTTTCGGCTTTGGAACAGAACTGTTTGCAGCCAAGCAATCGTAGTTAACAGGCACATAAAAAGAGATTTGCGAGGATGGCTGAGGTGGGTGGGGGAAAGGTTTGCTCTCCCCTCAGTCTGCCAAGAGAAGGTGGCAGCTGGCACTTAAAAGAAATATGCATGTGAACAAAATCCATTCTGGCAGCTACGTTTTCAGGAGTTTCCCAAAATATTTATATTAGCACGACACAGGTCTGTTGCCTAAGTGAAAATGCCTGTTGACACTGTTGCAGGAATAACAAATTTAGGTCTATATATTTAAGTGTGGATAATAATGATGATGTTATCATTATAGGGTGGGCAGCTTTGTTTCAGACCGTATGTGATTTTTCCTCCAAAGTTTTCTACATTTGTGAGTTTTATTCACTATTTTTTTTAAAAAAAGCTGCCGTAAGGAATGTTTTCAAAATGCATTTTTTTTTGCAATTTAAACTTTGCTATATTCAAGTGAGCCTTTGACCCTCACTCTGTAGCCACCTCACCACTGAAATCTCCCCTCCCCACATCTACACATATAATGAAACCTGAAGCTGTGCTAACTATCAACAATAATATGGGTCATCATGTAAAATGGTTAATGTATCTGCATATAAAGAAGCACGTATGCAGGCTAAAAGGGTATAGTAGAAAATTGTGACTAATTTTATCCTTAAGCCACCATTTTGTGACTAGTTCCAATTTGGTGCTATATGGATTATGGAACTGCCTTAGGTGCTACGTGTAGAAAAGCAGGATATAACCATTAACAATAAAGCAATATGATGACCACTGGAATTTACTTTTTACAAAAAGAGAAAAATGCACCGACATGAAGTCTGACCGCCCCAGCTCTAGATACATAATTGTATGGGAACTGAATACTTTTTACTGGATGTCATGGGAGACGCTGCTTGTCCTAAGCTAAAAATAGCAATGTGGGTTAAACTTAGCAGTGCTGCTGCTATTTTAAATCTCTATTATCTTTTCTTTACTACTGTAACATTTTTAAAAACCCAAAAGGGGATAGGAATTCAAGTGTATTTAACCCACATTCATGTAATAAATAAAACCACCCAGAGAGCTTTGGCTATGGGGCGGTATATAAATAATAATAATAATAATAATAATAATAATAATAATAATAATAATGGAAAAGGAGTTAGGTTATTCAAGAGTCACCGTTAGCAAAGCAACCTCATCTTCACCTCCAACAGACATTTGTGTTTATTTCACAAAAGCAACAAATAACGGCAACTGGAACAGCCAGGATGCTCATTAAAGTGGTTGACAGTGTCAAATATCAGAAGCCCTCTTCACATGAACTTGCAAATAAATCTACCCATACTGAGGAAACCTGAAAGAGAGCCGCCTCCTCCCTTTCCAATGTCATCTAGTGCCCAAATTGGATGTAACATTATTATTATTATTATTATTTATTTATATAGCACCATCAATGTACATGGTGCTGTACAGAGTAAAACAGTAAATAGCAAGACCCTGCCGCATAGGCTTACATTCTAATAAAATCATAATGAAACAATAAGGAGGGGAAGAGAATGCAAACAGGCACAGGGTAGGGTAAACAGGCACAGGGTAGGGTAAAACTAACAGTAGAAAGTCAGAACAAAATCAAGTTTTAAAAGCTTTAGGAAAAAGAAAAGTTTTTAGCTGAGCTTTAAAAGCTGCGGTTGAACTTGTAGTTCTCAAATGTTCTGGAAGAGCGTTCCAGGCATAAGGGGCAGCAGAAGAAAATGGACGAAGCCAAGCAAGGGAAGTAGAGGTCCTTGGGCAGGCGAGAAACATGGCATCAGAGGAGCGAAGAGCACGAGCGGGGCAATAGTGTGAGATGAGAGAGGAGAGATAGGAAGGAGCTAGACAGTGAAAAGCTTTGTAGGTCAACAGGAGAAGTTTATATTGGATTCTGGAGTGAATTGGAAGCCAATGAAGAGATTTCAGCAGTGGAGTAACATGGTCAGAGCGGCGAGCCAAGAAGATTATCTTAGCAGCAGACTCCACTTCTGAAATCTCTTCATTGGCTTCCAATTCACTCCAGAATCCAATATAAACTTCTCCTGCTGACCTTTAAAGCTCTTCACGGTCTAGCTCCTGCCTATCTCTCCTCTCTCATCTCACACTATCGCCCCGCTCGGGCTCTCCGCTCCTCTGATGCCATGCTTCTCGCCTGCCCAAGGACCTCCACTTCCCTTACTCGGCTTCGTCCTTTTTCTTCTGCTGCCCCTTACGCCTGGAATGCTCTTCCAGAACACTTGAGAACTACAAACTCAATCACTGCTTTTAAAACTCAGCTAAAAACTTTTCTTTTCCCTATAGCCTTCAAATATTGAGTTTGTTCTGACTCTATACTGTTAGCTTCACCCTACCCGGTGCCTGTTTACATTTCCCTGTGCCTGTTTGCATTCTCCTTCCCTCTTTATTGTTTACTACAACTTATTAGATTGTAAGCCTATGCGGCAGGGTCTTGCTATTTACTGTGTTATCTGTACAGCACCATGTACATTGAGGGTGCTATATAAATAAATAAATAAATAAATAAATAAATAAATAAATAAATAATAATAATAATAATAATAATAATAATAATAATAATAATAATAGAAGAAGGAAGGCCAGTGAGAAGAAGGTTGCAGTAGTCCAACCGAGAAATAACCAATGCATGAACAAGAGTCTTGGCAGAAGAGACAGACAAAAATGATCGAATCCTGGCAGTATTATACAGGGAAAAACGACAGGCCTGGATATGATGAATCCTGACACTCCAGAACTAGGGGTGAGGAGGTACAGATTCTAATGTTATCTCATGAGGCATGTAATTCAGTGGAAGTATTCAAAGTAAAAAACTACTTACGTTTCTGTGTCGGAAACCAATGATTCGTTATTACACACATCGTTGAAAGTATGAAGTTGATTCTACAGATAAAAAAGGGGGAAATAAATTAAAATTCAGCTTTATATCCAAAAGGATTCCATAGGTTCAACTAAAATACCCTTAATCAGATCAGTAACTCAGTTTCCATACTAGAGAACACTAAACTGACATAAAGGCATATATTTTTTGGGCTTTCCTTTTTCCTTTTATTTGTTAATAAACCAACAATAAATGCAGAGACTGAGGAATCACAAAACAGGTAAGTATGAAGCAAAGTAAAAGAAATAGTTGGGAATGTGTAACATTCTGACAAGTGTTTAGAATGTAATTGAGCAGCTGGTGGACTTTCCCTTCAGTTATTCTCATTGATATGTAAGTGATGAAAGGAGACCAGGTCTCTGTGAAAACATCATATGATTTTGCATTTGTTAGGGCTCTCAGAGAGAACAAATGACCAAATCCGCTCCAATAATCAGTTTCCTGGGAGTCCATCTTCCGTTTTCTCATGAGCTGCAACTTCTAAAGCAAGCAAAAGTCCCAGAAGGTCTTTATGTAATAGCTGTTCATTTTCATTGTGAAATACTGGCAAAAACATTAAAGCTTCATAATATTTATAGACTGATTTGTTATAAGGGATAATACTTTTAACACCACCTTCCAAAATTCTGCCACTATAGAAGCCACATGCGGAAACGTGAATCTCTAGACCACATTTTTGCCAATAAAAGGGGAACAGAGTGGGATTGATTTTAGAAAGTTATTGGGGAAAACTTTCATGGAGGCCTTTCTAATCTGGGACAAAATAGTTTTAGGTGGAGGGGCTGACCATAACTCAATCCACTGAGAGTCTGAAAACCTCTAATCCAAAACTGTTTCCCAATGCAACCTGAAGCCAGCAGAGTTACGCGAAGTCTCATTCACTAACCAGCTAATATCAGAGATTATTAGATTATTATGCGGTTCACTACACAAGTTCTCAAAAACTGTAAGGGATCGCAGAGTTTCCCACTAAGTGATTCATGCTATAGTGAAGGAACTGATTTCGTGCATTTGCCACATGGAAAATTCTTCCTCTTGGAATGAAAAGGCCAGCGTCTCAATAGGAACTGGTCTGCCTCTCACAACTAGGTCTTTGCAGCAAAAAAAAGCCCTTTCACTTATTATACTATAGATAACATAAAAGCCTATTTTTCTAATAACATACAGAAAATTAATGTAGCTTGTACTCTTAACTCAAAAGAATCCACTACCTCTGGCTAAAATTAGCTTTATTACATTTCTCTTTTATGCTTAAGACAGACAGAGACCTGAAAAATTCTGCAAAAAAGTGCAAGGCTTCTAAAGTGGAATTTCCAGTGAGGAAAGCCATATTTTGGGCTTTGCTAGAAGTATTCCCTCAACTGCTATCCCATATTGTCAATATTAGAGGCAGGGCCATCATATGTACCAACAAAATAATATCCATTATCAATCCCCGTCTCCCTCCCACACACACACACACATACAGTTACTTTAGCATGAGTTTTTAAAAAGTCAGTCAATATGGGATTCATTCATTCCCCCCCTTTTTTCTAAAAGATCATTTTTACACAAAGTATGAATAGAACACCACTTCTCCTCCTTCTTCTTCTCTTCCTCCCCACTCCCATGGTTATTTTGAGTATTTTAAAAATAAGATCTCACTGACCTAATCCACTTACAAAAACTTTATATGGTAAGCTATCTCCCTTCAAACAATTCAACACTTATACTTGCCAGGGGAGCACAACACATCCTCTGGCAAGTATGACAACGGACAAGGCTTTCAACTGCTGCTTGGTTAAAGTCCCACTCCCGCCTTTCTCTCCTCCTGGAATGAGCAGCAGAGAGAGGAAGCCCCAGAGCCAAACATCAGCTAAAGCCCCCTCTCTCCCCACCTTCCCCCACACCCAGAGGTAAAGAGGAAGGCTTTCATCCACATTTCACCCAGGTGGGGGAACCCATGAGGCAGAAAATGCAGCGTCTTTTAAACACCTCCTGAAAACACACTTGGGGCTCATCTACACCAAGCAGGATATTCCACTATGAAAGTGGTATATAAAAGGCAGGAGCCACACTACTGCTTTAAAGCAGTATTGAAGTGGACTGCAAGATCTACACTACTGCTTTATAGTGGTACTGAAGTGAACCGACAACCGTTGGGGCCCATTGACACGTCTACACCAAGCAGGCTATAACACTATGAATGCTGTATGAAAGCGGTATATGGTATGTGTCAATGGGCCCCAACAGTTGTCAGTGCACTTCAATATCACTATAAAGCAGTCGTGTGGCTCCTGCCTTATATATACTGCTTTCATAGTGGAATATCCTGCTTGGTGTAGATGAGCCCTTGGTTATCCAGGCTTTCCCTGAGCTGTAAGTAACATAAATAAATTATGCCACTCCATTTTGCTGCTCCTTGATATTTTTACTGTGGTTGGAAGTGTTTTTAATCTTATCATAATGTTAGCAAGAGGATATTGCTGTTATATATGCACTGCTACAATGCTTTGTGCACATTATGCTTTGATTTTACAAATAACGTATTCAAAATCCATTTCACCATAAGAGACAAATGGTCATGTTTCCCAACTGTTGGAAACCAAGCACATAAGTGCGCAAGGACTTTTTACAGTAAAGAAGGGTCCCATCTCAAAAAAATCTTTTAAGTTTCTTAATACAACTGCAATTGCAAGAAGCTTCTCATAAAGGCAGCTCCCTTATAATGAGAATCACAGTTAGTTCCATTTATGACTAGTTCACAGACAAGCTGACTGCACAGGGTGGGAAGGGTACTGAATCATTACTGAAGGTTATAAAGATGTCTCAAACACAGGCTGCCATCCTAAAAAGCCAAAGCCAAGTCTGTCTTCAATGGAACTCTGTTTTCAAGAGTGTTCTTAGTACAGCAACTGTGGCTCTTAGAAAAAAGCAAACAAAAATCATTGGGAGTCTTCCATGCGTGGCTCCAGATAAATTACAGTACACCACATCACAAATTTCATTTACATTCACACCAACTGTTTTAATAGCTTTGTAGTAGGTCTGTTCCTTCCCACTTTCTCTCTAGTGAGGGTTTGCAAGCTGCTAAGTAGACTTTCCTAGGGCCGCATGACCCTCTTTATCCCCCTCCCCTTTCATCATCAACTTTCCCTGCCTTCTCCACTCATACACACAGGTTTGTTGGTTTGTTTTACTTTCTTGGACTGAGACAAGGACAAGAATGAGCATGGCCAGGTGAACTCTCTCTTAGTTATGCTCTGGGTGATACTTTGGGAATATTCAACAACTGCTTACTTAGCTTAGGTATACAGAGAACCGTGTCCCCAGATGTAACTAAATTTCAGTTAAATTTGCAGAAGCTTTGCTAGAAGTAATATCCCCGATGCCCACTCCAATCTCCACAAACAGAGAATAAATTTCTCAATACCACTTTTATGCCTTTATGCAAAAGTTCTTGAACTGTCATACTTGCCCAAATCTTACTACTAATATATGCAGCAACTAGGAGACTACGAAGTCTGTGATCCAATACAACAATGACTGGCGTATACAAGTGCAAAGGTATCTTTGGAACTGTATATGATACAGGACGCATGTGTTTTGCATATGCATACATAAAATCAAAGGATCATATTTCACAGTTGCACTGCATCAGGATTTCCCCAGAACACCTCCTATGTGAGCCCAGATGTTTTGTAATACAATGGGGCTGTTCGCAGTGCCAGCAGGCGGCATCCTGAATATTCATTGGCCATGGGTTCGCATAACCCCTGCCAGGTTCGCATGACACAACGCTCCACAATTGGAGATTGAATATTCAAGACAGCACCCGCAGCTTCGGTCGAACCTAGTCTTTGTTTCTCCTGCTCCACTGCTGATATTATTGTGTTGAATTGCTTACAAAGATATTGTTTGTTACACAATTGGACTTGATCTATACATGTAGCAGAATGAGATAAGAAATCTGAGTTGGTAGAGTGGACTTACCATTTCAGTTAACAGGTTTTAAAGGCTATCCTATGTAGAAATGTCTCCCTAAAACTGCACATCAAGGAGAAGTTTTCTATTTGTAGGGAATTTTTCGTGTAAACGAACCTCATGTAAGGGAGACTGAAGCTGTACAGTCCATTCTCCCACCTCTTTCCTATCTCATTCCGCTGCGTGTGTAGACCAACCCTTAAGTTTGAATATGTAAATACAGTTTACTATTCAAGAACAGAGAAAGAATAGTTTAGCATACACATATTTTAATTATTATTTTTTTAAAAAATCTTACTGTTATTTGACTGAGTCCGGCCAATCTCATGGTTAAAGTTGGTGACATAAAGTACTTAAATGCAAGATCGAGACTCTCTTTATCAAAACACAAGGCAGTATCCAACGGCTCTTTAACTGTGCTCCACATTAAATCTGCCATGTTGCGAGCTGCACTCTGTCTTAACTCCTGGTCTGACAGTTTGCATAAATACCTAAGAATGGAAAAATACAAGAAAGTTCAAATTAATATTTGTTTTATTTCTAATTATTTCCTGCCCTTAATTTTGAAACAAAACACAGAAAACATCTAGGGCGGGTAACAATATTAAAACAGTAAAACACATCTAATAAAAACAGTAAAAAGCAGCAGAAAGAAACAAGAACACAACAGAGATTCAGTCATAGTCACTGAATTATAACAAATGCCCAGGCAAACCAATAGGTCTTAGCCTGTTGCAGAAATGCCAAAAACGTTGGTGCCAGGAATTCCAGAATCAGGACACCACCACAGAAAAGGCCCAATGTTGTCTCACTACCAGATGTATTTCTCCTAGTGGTAGGACAACAGATCTACTGGGAATAAGGGAAGTCTATTTTGATTAAGTCAGAAGTAAGACCATCTGAATGTGGCTTCTGGCAATACTTCTGATTATTTTTAATTTAGTTATCACATTTGTATTCCATCTATCCTCAAAAGGTGTACCTACAACTATCCCATATTGTTTTCATAAATGCCCTGTTAAGTTATTCAAATTCATCCAACAAACTTCCTGGCTGAATGGGAGTTTGAACTCCCAGTTTGAATTAGAGGCCTTAGCTAGACCTAAGGTTTATCCCAGGATCGTCCCTGCCCGCTCCCGGGATATCCTGTGTGTCATTTACATGAACAGGGATGACCCCGGGACAATCCCGGGATAAACCTTAGGTCTAGCTAAGGCCCAAATCTCCTCACTCCAACAGACTACCCACTCCACATTGGTTCTCAAATACCAGGTTTAGATAAAGTCTAAATTCCACATTCTAGACCAGCGGTTCTCAACCTGTGGGTCGGGACCCCTTTGGGGGTCGAATGACCCTTTCACAGGGGTCGCCTAAGACCATCGGAAAACACATATTTCCGATGGTCTTAGGAAACTGTATTGACTGAACTATGTCATGTATCATCTTTTGTATTATTAAAGCTATTGTTATGTATTATTTTCATTAGCAAACCATCCCATGGCAATGGATCGTGTAGAGAAGAACGAAAATAATTTTATGGTTGGGGGTCACCACAACATGAGGAACTGTATTAAAGGGTCGCGGCATTAGGAAGGTTGAGAACCACTGTTCTAGACAAACCTTTCCTATTTCTTAACTTTGGGCAGGATGTTATAAACCCATCAGAGTGATGATGGGAGATTATTTTCAGGGGTTTTACAGCTTCCAGGTAGCACGGCAATTCAAAGAAGCTTTTGTGTTTGATTTGCTACTAAAGAGATTATAATTTCCCCACAATTTGGCTTTGCAGTACATTTCCACTGAATCTTTTGCCGTTCTTGGAGACAGGAGATTATTTCCCAATATTTATCATGCTTGAGACATGAACAGCTATTTTATCTGAATGTGTCTCTATAATACTGCTCCCCAACATTGCTTATCAGTACTTGCCCATGAAAAGTATGAATAAACGCAATTATTTTTGTCTTAAATAGCAAGGTACAGCATTCAGCAGCTGCCAACATTTTCCTAAGAAGTGTAACAGGAAATAACTTGGTTCACTGCACCGTTTGTCACTACATTTTAAAAAGCACCTGCGAAAACCTTTTTGTTTTAGGACAAACATTTTTTTAATAAAAGCACAGCTCTGTCAGGATACATGGGATAAAATAGTTAGAAACACAGACACATAATTTTAAGTACTACAGTGTATGTAAAGCCATGATTAGAAACTAAGCACCAGACTCATATTCATGCCGTTGATTATATTCCTGTCAATCATCAAATCACTGCAAGCAATATTGTTTGGTTATTAGCCTTTGATGACTGTCAGGTCAGAGGCACCATATGAACAATTTCAAGTTGACAAGACATTGATAAAGGAAAACCAGGAATGGGAAGTATCTGCAAAACATACCTGATAACATAGGTCCTAAATGGTATAATGTGTTGCATAACAGCAGGGATGTGCAGCCATATTCTGATCTATACAAGAAATACACAAATTGAACAGTATAAATTGAAGTGTCACTCAAACCATGAGTCACAGAACCTTGCCTATTGAAAAGGAGATCTTCTCTTCCTAGAGGTGGTGGTGGTGGTGGTGGTGGTGGTGGTATTATTATTATTATTATTATTATTATTATTTATTTGTATCCCGCCTTTTGCCCAATGCTGGGCCTCAAGGCGGCCTTACAAAGTTTAAAACATACACTGGGGGGAGAGGGAAACAAAACCACAAAACGTTTAAAATACACAACAAAATTATAAGACATTAACATAGATGGAGGGCCAGATTATTCTCCAAAGGCCTGCTGGAACAAAAAAGTTTTAGCCTGCTTCCAAAAGCCCATCAAGGAGGGAGCCACCCTAGCTTCCCCGGGAAGAGAGTTCCAGAGCACCGGAGCAGCCACCGAGAAGGCCCTCTCCCATGTTCCCACCAAGCACGCCTGTGAAGAAGGTGGGACTGAAAGAAGGGCTTCTCCAGAAGATCTCAACGCATGGGCAGGCTCATAAGGCAGAATACGTTCTTTCAAATAACCTGGACCCAAGCCATATGGGGCTTTATAGGTCATAACCAGCACTTTGAATTGTGCCCGGAAACAGACTGGAAGCCAGTGGAGCTGTTTTAACAGGGGAGTTGTGTGCTCCCTGTAACCAGCCCCGGTCAACAATCTGGCTGCAGCTCTTGGAACCAACTGGAGTTTCCGAACACTCGAAAAGGACAATGGAATGCCAGCTTGCCAAGATGCCCTAGGCCAGAAGGATAGAAAATGAATTGTGTGAGGGGAAACAACCCCCTAAGTCAGCCTTTCCCAACTTGGTGCCCTCGAGATGTGTGGGCTAGAACTCCTATCGTCCACGGTCACCATGGCTGGTCATGCAGGCTGCAAATGGTGGAAGTGGGCACCAAGTGGGAGAGGGCTGTTTTAAGTGTCTTTTCCCATTAACCCACAGAAAGGGAGAGGAAGGCCATTCAAGTGGGAATCTGACAAAGAAATATGTCATACTATATGTCATACTATACCACAAGAAAAAAGGGAAACCTACAAAAGCAGCATGAACAACAACAAATTCAGCATTAATATTGTGTTGTTAATGTTTAAAGCACTTCATATACGTTATTTCAAGGCAGAAGCATGGTTTCTGCTAAACCACTTGCAAAGCAAGGGGGGAACATGATGTGAAGTGGATGGGAGCAGGTGTTTAATGCTTCATCTTGCAGCCCTTTCACCCAGGTGCTCTTCCCTTAGCTGGGGTTTGAGGTGCATGTTTGTCACGTCATATGGAAAAGCAGTTAGAGAGGGAGGCTTGCAGGGCAGGGGGGATGCTGAAGGTGAGGAAGCAGCAGGCAATGCTTCTCTGCTTTGAACCACGATGTTCCCCTGCCACTCTGCAGCTGCTTGATGGAGATCCAAATGTCTCTGCCAAATGTCTAGGTCTGCACACAGTCCTCCTGACAATCTCTCCACAAGATAGCCAAGTTTATTATTCCCTTTATGTAGATGGAGGTCAGAGCTGCGCATGGCTTGCCAGGTTACCTAGTTAGGTCATGGTTGAAGTAAGAGTTGAACCAGGGATTTCCTAGTTCACAGCTCAGTCATTTGGCCACCACTATACACAAGTTCTACTATATAATGTCTGTCACTAGATTGCTCTTCCGTCTGAGGATGAAACAAGCCTTCCCACTGGGACCACGGAGTCCATTTACTTGACTTTGCCCAACACCCTTTGAAGGATGGTGGACAAATCTGAAAGCCATCCATCCAGGAAAAGCTTAAAGATAATTTTTCAATCACACATGTTTGCTTTATCTTAATTCAGTTCTAGACTTAGAAGAGGCCATTCTCAAAAATCAAGCAACACAATGAACCTGTAAAAGGAAACAGCCTCGCACTGTAAGTGCTAAAACATGCGCGAATGCAAACAACTGGAAACACTCTCTGTGCCAATAATTCAGTAACAAGTTTTAATGAGCATCCTTCAGAAGAAGAGATAGCTCATTCTACAATACGCGTGGTTATTTGTCACTGCATTAGCTTTCACATAAGCCAGAGGAACACAATACAGGAAACTGGCAGCCCAAGAGTCTGACACTATGATGAAAAATAACTGGGTTTTCTTTACATTTCATGCTTGAGTTAAATAAGTTGATTGGTAGCTGTTTAGTGAAGTTAAACCCAAATAAAAATCCTAAAATTTACTCTGAAATTATTTTACCTTTACTCAGTGGTTTTCCATTAGAAGTAACTGAACCTCATTTATATTTACAAGTCCACTGCTTGTATTGCATCAGGACATGCTTTAAATTACTGTGCATGGTGGAAAAGAAATACGTTATTGTGGTGCTGTTTATTACAAATTGCTTTGGAGCACAGGGCCTTGAAGAATTTGGCTCAATTTTTAAAAGGCAAAAAATACTTGATGTTAACTTAAGGCAAATATTTTCCATTCAGTTTTTAAAGAACTACTGTCACCAGCCTGCACTTTTATTAGCCTGTTTTGGACAGAAAGTGCAATTTGAGTGCATTTTTAAAAACCTACCAGCCCTTCTGGAAACATCTGAGAGAAAAAGGGAACTTGTGCCGAACAAACAAATTCCACCTATAATGGTACATATCCTGAAAGCAAGAACTCAAAAAACATGTTTGAATAGTGATGGAAACTGGAACAAATATGATACTGCAAACAGCCAAGCCATGTTTCTCTTCATCTGGAGTTTTAGTCAATGGTTGAAACAATAGGCATAAAAGCAGGCCTATCCCCAGTTTTAAAGGGCAACAATTTCATAACTACAAAGTGAAGTTAGTATTATTAGAATTGAGAATATTAAATATTAGCCAAGGCTGTCCCTCGAGACTGCGTCTGCTGGAACTAGAACTCACATTAGCACAAGAAAGCCTCTTGCCATGACAAGGTTTCAGGCTCCACTTATTACATCCCATGATTAAAGAAATGAGAGAAACATGGATGCATACTTACATTAGAGACCACAGTGATAAATGCATGTGCTATGAGAAATGGTAACGTTTCAGGGGTTCCATATTCAAAACAGTCCTTCATGAGGGAAAGGCCATTTTTTCCACAAAATAAGCAAACGTAGCGAAGCAAGTGCAATGGTACTTCTACATCCTATGGAAACAAAAACACATTTTTAAAAAGAAAAACATCCACATATACCTTTTCCCCACCCAAACTTGTGTTCTTAATTATGCTTCCTATACATTATTCTGAAACCCTCTCTGTACGGTTAGTTACACTGGTATTTTAGGATCTGCATCAACTTCATTTTGAATTCCAGGCCGAATTCAAAGTCTTTTGAGCTATAAAGATCTTGTAAATGCCTTCTCTGCTGTGGCACCCCGGCTGTGGAATGAGCTCCCTAAGGAGGTTCGCTTGGCACCTACATTATATGCTTTTAGATGCCAGGTGAAGACCTTTTTATTCTCCCAGCATTTTAACAGTCTATAAATACATTTTAACTTGGTGTTTTAAATTTGTAATTTTGCATTGCTGCTGTTTTTATCTGGTTGAGCTTTTATATTGTATTTTATATTAAGGTTTTATACTGTTGTTTTATACTTTGAAAGTTTTAATTTTTGTGAACCGCCCAGAGAGCTCCGGCTATTGGGCGGTATAGAAATGTAATAAATAAATAAATAAATTTGTAAATCTAAACTCAGTTTACAATATTGGCACAATCTGCCTGACGCCATTTGAAAGACTGAGCTTTTACATCAAATGCATATCTCCTTGGGTCATCGGGCTGTACTGCTCTGAAGGCCCAGAAGAAGCTTAGCAGTCTGCATGATCACATACATTTGCTATTATTATTCATTATTGAAATCCTGTTCTGCCTTTTGACCCAAGTACCACAGGCCTGTGCAAGCTGCAACACATCAAGCTGAATACAATCGCCAAGCAATGCACAGAAGCCCACTGTTCTTCACAGTTGTGAACAGAGCTGATCTACAATGGAAGATTTAAGACTGTGCCTGCCCACCCTCAGCCCACCTGAGATCCATACACTAAGTGCCAAATTTGACAATGCATACATAGAACGTCGACACAGAAACATCAGGCTGGCTCAAGGTGGGATTTGGCAAACGTAACCCAAATCCTTCATTGTGCAGAGTCTATCTACAAGTTTGTCTATGACTCAGGAGTTTAATTAATTTCCTGTTTTGCTGCCACTCTGGGTCTGCAAAAACAAGGATGTCCAGCATCCTGCAGGAACACCACAATGCATGGCTGATGAGGGGGCATCTAGTTTGGTGGTCACAAGGTGTGGAGGTCTGTGATTCCAATATGGGATATTTTATATGGGATTGTGCCTGCCTGCTCAAGGTGAGTGGGAGAAGACCTACCCACTATGATTTATTGAAAATCCACCATTCCTATTGTTTTAAAGCTACCTCTACATCCTGTTGGAATAGTCAGACTTAAAGGAGCATGGCTGAATATTTTTATATGTATATGAAGTCCAAAGAGCAAGGGCAATTGCAGAGGTGCTTGCAACATGAGCCTATAAGTATGGAATTCCCTTCCTCAGGACACTCAAAGACCACTGTAAGATTTCTAACTGCAGTCTTCTTTGGTGCCCAGGGTTGAAGTGTTAGGAAAATCCTAGGTACAGCGCAAGGACAAGCAAGATACAAATAATGCAATTTACTTAGATAGCACATTAATATCATAGCTCAATTGTAGGACAGATGTTTTGGATGCAGAAGGCCCCAGGTTCAATCCCTGACATCTTCAGGAAGGGCTAGGAAAATACCCATGCCTGAAACCGTAGAGAACCGCTGCCAATCAACGTAGACAATACTGAGATCCAACTCAATATATGGCAGCTTCCTATGTTTGAAGACAGCTTTTCTTCATTGTGTATTTTGGACAACTACAAACCCAGACTTCACTGACTACATTTAAAGAGCTATAATATATTAAAGTTACATGCATCTCATATATAGAAACCAAGAAAACTTACATTCATATCACAGAATGCCCCTAATATATTGCTTTCTTGTGCAGAAATATCCTGTTCAAACAAACAAACAAACAAACAATTATTTAAAGTATGAATGCAACTAATACCCAAGAAAAAGACCAAGATCCTCTACATATATTTTGAACACACAGCATTTATAATGGCAGTCATGAGCTTCCAACAATGTACATGTTTGCTCTAAAACTACTGAAGTTGCACTTTCAAAAAGGCACATGCTTGCACACAGAAGAAATTAGTGATTAAAAAAAGATACTACTGTTTTATTTAATTATTTTTTCCCACACCAAACTCTATGTACCTTTGGGCATCAAGAAAAGTAATGTAAGATTTGAATTTCCCTGGTACATAGAACATTTCAATCCAATGAGTCAATGAGGTCTCCCACATGTGATTCGAGAGGCAGAAACGCCAGTGAGCTTTAAACGTTTCTTGAAGAGTGATCTGTTGTTTACTCAGGCTTTCCCTGACTAGTAATTACACCACGCTGTTCTACTGTTCTTTGTGTGAAAATTTTAATGTATTCCTTATCTCACCTTATTTTATACTGTATTGTAAGTATGCCTCATGGGATATCAAGCAGTATATATACAATTAAATAAATATGTTGAGCACAGTCCTAGACAATCTTAGACAGAGCACATCTGTGCCATACAAGGTCAACTATGCTTCTCTGACATAAAATAATCAACCAGCCTTATTACATAGCACTGTATGGGGCTCACTGGGCAAAATGTGCTTTTAACTTGTTGGTTGTTTTATTGTGGTTTTAATTTTTGTGAACCGCCCAGAGAGCTTCGGCTATTGGGCGGTATAAAAATGTAATAAATAAATAAATAAATATAAATGTAGACTTATCAAAATCTACACTCACAGTAACGATGGAAAGGAGGAAGAGTTACATTGCCTTGTAAGCTGCTTTCTGCCCTGCTTTTCTGAAACAAAACTTGTTTTGGCTGCAGCAGCAGTTTTCTGATAGTTCTGCTCAAATGTAAAACTTAACTCTGGTTTAGAATCATAGAATAGCAGAGTTGGATGGGGCCTACAAGGCCATTGAGTCCAACCCCTGCTCAATGCAGGAATCCACCCTAAAGCATCCCTGACAGATGCCTGTCCAGCTGCCTCTTGAATGCCTGTAGTGTGGGAGAGCCCACCACCTCCCTAGGTAACTGATTCCATTGTCGTACTGCTCTAACAGTCAGGAAGTTTTTCCTGATGTCCAGCTGGAATCTGGCTTCCTTTAACTTGAGCCCGTTATTCTGTGTGGATGAGGCTCTCCACTCGGCTCATGCACCCCTCCCTTCCACTTTTGATTAACCACACCTGTCTGCATCATACAAACCCAGTAAAATATTGGGCCTGTTTAGACAACACACTAAGCCATGGTTAGGCTACTAATCCTTTTGCAGTAAATGGTTAGTTAAGCATATTTAAACGATGGTTATGTAGCCACCATGGTTAGGAATGGTTCACGCTACACGCTAAGCCGTAATGTTTAGCTCAAAATGCTCAACCACCGTGGTTTAGAATGTCATCTGAACAGGGTCACAGTTAATCTTAATTATGGTTATTTCAAACAAGCTAGCTTTAGGCCATGGATTACAGAGCTGTCTTGTTTAAATTAAATTAGCCATGGTCCCAGGTTTATATGACACAACAAGCTGTGGTTAATCAAAAGCAGAAGATTCTGAAGTCTACCTCATGGCTGCATAGGAGGAGAAGAGAGGGGAGAGCATGCAAGGGGCGTGAGCTCTAGGTTTGTCTTATGTGACGTCTGATTATAGCCAATATATTGGATCAGGCTGCAAACATTATGAAGCAATGCAGCTGAATAAAAGCCTAGCTACTTCCTTGAAGACAGCATCCGAACATTTACAAAATATTTAGCTTTGGCAAAATAGCAAAAGATGAGAAACTAAGACATCTAACAATAAACCAAGTAATGGTTTCAGCCTCTGCAAATTAAAACTGCCAGCGTCACTGGCAACTAGTCTTAACCTGAATTTGGCATGAACTATTAAATTGTTTCTAATTATTTGGCAGCCAGCTTGGGGATTGTACTAAGAACCCTTCAGGTCAAGCACGATTTCCCTACTCTCTGAACCACCTTCTGGCCCTAGGAATCAGGTGAGCCCAGAGAGCCTATCTCACCCCCCAATTAGATCATTTTACATTAATCTCTACAATAAAAGTTGTACGTCAGTATTCACAATGATTACACTTCAACCATAAAGCCGAGAGCTGGTCTATATATTATTATCCTACAAGGATCAGCATCCCTTTGGTAAGTTTCCCACCTATCGTTAAACAGAACTCAATGTGTAAGTTTGGGCCATCACACAGTGGCTACCATCGAGGTAAATTTGGGACAGAGAAACTGACCACATGATGGCTTCACATTTCATTAACTTGTTGATCACTGGGCCAGTTTACACATCACGGCAGCAAGTCCTTGGTTAACAACAAACCATAGGTTAATTGCAAGGTCCAGGTTCACACATCAGACTCACAACCTCTGATAGGCCGATTGAAAGTTGCTTACAGAAAGTGGAAGTGGCTCATGTGCAGCAGGCATCCCACAAATTATGGATTAAATAACCCACAATTTGCTGCTGTGATGTATGAAGTGGGTCACTCTCACTTTGCAATTTACCATCAGAACTGTGCTGGAAAATGTTAATATTCTCCAACTATCGAACATGTTCACAAAATTAAGTCACTGCGTATGTAGGTAATAACGTATAGCCCAATGGTAGTCTTTCAATTCATGTTAAGTTTCCAATGTGGACCTTGTTGCATATCTCTGATTAGGGTGCATCACAGAAAAGAAAGCCCCAGACACTGAAATACACTTCACATGAAGGATATTCAACTCAATGTGAATATTTATTGCCAGATTTAATAGCATTCAGGAATCAAAACTCATGTTTACTTTCATTTATGTAAAACAATACATTTGTCAATTAGGATAACATGTACCTCTATTGTGGGATGTGTATTATGCTTGTAAGCAGTATAGAGAGGAAACTGGATCTGAAAGATTTTTGCTACACAAAGCAAAAGTTTTTCTTTCTCCTCAGTGCTCCATATGCTAAAGGTGTCAGCACCCTTTGTAGATTCTTCCTCTGTCAGGATACAAGTTCTTCCCGAGTCTAACTTTTTCTCTATGGATTTGTGTCTTTCCCCATTTTCTTCTTCTCCATGAGATTCTTTTTCTACATTCAGTGGCTCATCAGATGGATTATTCTCATCTTGCCATGCTGAGTCGAGGTTAATAGTGCAATGTTTACACAGCTGCTCCCGAAGAGCTTGAACTTGGGCAATCACTAAATTTATAAGTGCGCACACAACTTGGTTAAAGATCTCCAAATGCTTGTACTCCTTGAAGCAGCACAGACATTGCCTGTTGAAAAAGTAGTTTAACAAGTAAATCATTAGAAAAAAAATTCTCTTAAAATACACAAAATAGTTGCAAGAGTGCAATCTTATGCATGTATGCTCATAAGGCAGCCCCACTGAGTTTGATGAGTCTTACTTGCAGGCAAGTGTGTTGTTCCCTTAACATTCTACCTATGGTAGTACTCCAGGGCAGATTTTTGAGAATTTATTTATTTTATTTATTTAAGGATTTTTATGTCGCCATTCAGCCAAAAAAGGCTCTCACGGCAGCTTACAAAAGTATTTCTTGACAGTCCCTGCCCACAGGCTTACAATCTAAAAGACATGACACAAAAGGAAAGGGGATTGGTAGGGAGGAGGAGGGGGGGGAAAGGAAAGCAAATTCAGGCACTACAATCTTAGTTGGAAAGTTCAGCAGTTACAGGTGACAGCAGGAGGGAGGGGGGCTCTCAGCTGGAGCTGGACCCAGGCACGGTGGAGAGGTGCCTGGCTGCTGCTTCCTCTCTCCTATTTAGAATTAAATAGAATTCTATTTCAATACAGATTGACTGGGTTCACACGTAATGCTAGCCCTTGACTTGTTGAATTTTTGGTTGTCATGTTGTATGAACCCGTCCGTGCTAATAAACCATGGTTTGTTAACCACAAACAAGCCAGAAAGAGGACCCATGATTTTTTGTTAGACTGTGAACTCTGAGATGTTTAATCCATGTGTTGATGTGATGTGTGAATCCAGAAATGTGGGATGCTCATGGGTTGTTTTGCTAGTCTACAGAAATGGCAGGCAAGAATGTTAAAAAATAAAACCCAGTGGCTTAAATGCCAATATTACAATGCTGCAAAGGCATTTGGGATATAGGGAGGGAGTGGGCAAAGGAGGAGGTCAATAAACATCTCAGGGATTGAGAAAACAAACTGTGTTTTGTTCGATCAACTGTTTGGTGCCCTACCCAGTAAGGCAACAAACAATGGGTTAATCATGGTTCCCTCAACCTTCCAGAGCAGATTTTGGGGAGGAGCATAAGGCTGCAATGGGGAAAGAGAATCAATGCTGCTAAAGGATACAATTTTATTAGCACACAGACAAATTGGAAACACACTGTAACTATCATCCCAAAGCACTTCATGCATGGTGTTGGGGAATGTCAGAAACGGAAGAGACATTCATGCTGCTTCTGACTTTCTCCAACGCCTAGCATGAAGTGAGAAACCAACCCCACTCCTCCTCTAAGTACTCAGCATACGCCAGAGGACTCTGAGGAGGTGGGGTTCATCTTTTGTACCTAACACCAAGTTGGAGAGGGGGGAAATAATAATATATTTATTTATTTACTCGCCTCTCCCTCTGGATCGAGGCGGGCAACAACACCAAACACAATGTAATTCATAAAATTAGTTAAAAGAGCATATAAAACCAATACAATATTAAAATAACAATCACATCATCTTAAAATTCTTAGGTTCAAAATTCATCTGGGCAGGCCTGCCGGAAGAGACTAGTCTTTAAGGCTGTCTAAAACTCAGGGAGAGCTCTAAGCTGACGAATCTCCTTAGGCAGGCCATTCCACAGTCTGGGGGCGGCAGAAGAAAAGGTCCTTTGGGTAACAGTTGCCAGCCTAGTTGTGGCTGACTGGAGTAAACCCTTCCCAGAGTAAACCCTTCCAATCACTTTATGTTGGCTATGTAGGAAATAGGCAGATAGCAGTATTGCATTTGTGGTTGCTATTAGCAACCATCTTTTGGCATCTCAGTAGATAACTGCATTCAACTAAAAGCACACAGGTAGGTTTTGTATTAGAAATGTACCGAGTAGCAAAGTGAATGGTAGCAAACTTCAGAAATTCACAGTGAAGTTGAAGCGACTGCTTGAGCTTTACAGCTACTGGTGATTAATTCCAGGGGATAATCCATTTCTTTCAAGATGCACAAGAGCAATGGCAACATTGCCCTAAAAGGATCTAATCCAGCCAATCTTGTAGTATTCATCATGAAAGAGCTTGTTAGCAAAGTGAGCCCCAGCTCAGCAGCCACAGAAAATCTCACATACCAAGAGATTTATTAGACATCAGTGAATAGAAGCATCTGCTTCTTCTATATAAGTAGAGGGTTCCACAAATCTAGGGGCCGCTGTGTAGTCAGAATGCAAGAGATTTCCTACCAATCATAGTCCTTTCCCCAAAACACTTTGAGTTGAACAGGTTTCTAGTTACCAAAACATGGAGGGTTTTTTTTTGTTGCTTTTCTGTTCAAATATAGCATGTTGCATGCAGTCATAACAAACAAGTATCATTATTCAAAACTGAAACTTCTTAGCTACGATCTTGTTTTCCCCTTTGACAACTCCAGCAAAAGCTTTTTTTCCTCGAACTAATAATGAACTTTTAAAATTATACTGTATGTAAAAATAATAAGCAGGGGGACTTGCCTACATTTCTATATAAAAGAAGCCTTCATTTTTTTTAGAATGGCACAATCAGATGTTCTGTTCCCCAATTTGGCTTGTACCTGTATACTCTTCTACTATATTGTCTTAAATACCAGAGTAAGCTGGAAAAGGAATAACTTATCTTCTTCTTCATCATCATCATCATCATCATCATCATTATTATTATTATTATTATTTGTATCCCGCCTTTTGCCCAATGCTGGGCCTCAAGGTGGCCTTACAAAGTTTAAAACATACAATGGGGGGAGAGGGAAACAAAACCATAAACGTTTAAAATACACAACAAAATTATAAGACATTAACATAGATGGAGGGCCAGATTATTCCCCAAAGGCCTGCTGGAACAAAAAAGTTTTAGCCTGCTTCTGAAAGCCCATCAAGGAGGGAGCCACCCTAGCTTCCCCAGGAAGAGAGTTCCAGAGCACTGGACCAGCCACCAAGACGGCCCTTTCCCAAGTTCCCACCAAGCGCATCTGTGAAGATGGTGGGACTGAAAGAAGGGCTTCTCCAGAAGATCTCAAAGCACGGGCAGGCTCATAAGGGAGAATACGTTCTTTCAAATCTTCATGCCACAATCTTTACTATACCTCCTACATATTTTACCAAACATGGTACTCGTATGTGAGCATGCACCTACACAGACACATCATAAATTGTGAGGACTTCAAAAACTGAATTTACCTTTGAGTCCAAGAATTGATATAAGCAAAAACCTTGAGCGCATGTTCCTTTCTGAGCTGCAATCCATCGCCACCTTCAATGTCAGATACTAAAGAAAAACAATTGAATTATTAGTCCCATAAAATACATTTGAAACTTCTTTTAAGTTCTCCACTAAAAGTAAATTAAGATAAATATTGTATAAATGCTTCAGAGATGAACCATGGAAAAGGAAGTAATTAGGGCTAGCGTATTATAAAGTCAAGTGAGTTTTTTAAAATGTGTTAGTATTTATTTAACAAGCAGTACAAAGTTATTCAGAGCCCTCAAATATACTGATAATAGCATAGGCATTTAACAAAGAACCTAGCTGACTGGAAAACTCAGTATCAAAGGGAATTCTGTTTTGGGAGTTATTTTAGAGGTTTTATTGATGAGCACCATGGAAACTAAAACCCAAGAAGCATTGGAAATTGCTTAAGAAATGTCTCCTCTGTTTATAGAGTGGTGCTGAAAACTGCAAGCAGCATCCAAGTTGGAACTCTCAGGTAAGTAACAGCAAGCCTTGGATCCTGGCTTATTAAACCAGCATGCGCACAAGCAGTGTGCTGATGCACACACCCTGTTCTCTCCTGTTTTGCTCATCCATTCATGCAAGCATGTAAACAAACCACAAAGTCACAGTTAAGCACAGTTTCCTATTATGACTGAACCTAATTGCTCTCAAACAAGCCAGGATAGCTAATTACTCTCAGACAAGCCAGGATTGGAAGCAAGCTTTAAAAGAGGATTTGAAATTGTGAAAACCAGTTTGTTTGAGAGCAATCAACCATAGTCCCAGGTTCAGGCATAAGCTACACTTTTCCTGGTTTGTTTACCAGCTTGCATGAAGCAGGAACAAATGGGTTGCATGCACTAGTACGCTGTTGATCCATATCATGGTTTAATGTGAAGATTCATAGCTTCCCATGATGTGTGAATGCAGCCACTGTATCAATAGTGAAATCAGAGCAAACTAAAACTGAAGTGAATATGAAGAGTGATTGGATTGCGTACACTGACAAAAAAATCCTAGAAAGCACAGCAGGAACACTTGCATTCTGGATTAAGGTGAAGCCTTCCCAATCACCTTTGCGCCTGATTTACAGCACCGTGCACAACAAGAGTACGTGCATCCTAGTGGTGTCCTGATTTCAATCATTATAAACAGATCAAATCAAGATAGGACTTATGACAGGAAAACTGGAAAAGGGGAATTGCAGAAGATGAACCATGCAAAACTAACTCTCCCTAACTGGTGCCCTCCAGATGTTTTTTTTACTTCAACTGTAATCAGCTCAGCCGGTATAGCCAATGGTCAGAAATGCTGGGAGCTGTTGTCCAAAACATTTAGAGGGTGACATATTCCCCACCAGTCTTTTATAGCACTTCCCAAAAGTATACTGCCATACCCAAATACCAGCCTGAATGAAATAATTTTCACCTGCCTCCAAAAGCTCATTACGGTTGTGTTTAGACAGAGAGGGAATTTCACAACCAATATCCACTGACCAAAAACGTTATGCCTGGAGCCCTGGCATATACTACCTCATTGTAAGATGTGATCAGGTGAAAGCTTTACCAATGGATCAAAACAAGTGAGATGCTCTATAAAGGAAAACAAATTCAGCCTAGGCCACTGAGTGTTACAAATGGGCCTGAAGCTAACTGGAGATCAGTGCATTTGATAGCGATGTCTGTTTCCTGGAAATTTTTGAACTGAAACATTTTCCAGATAGGTTTTTTATGACAATTCAGATGCCCTAGGAAGAGACTGAATTTGGCATATTTATTTTACAAGTATTTAATAAACAAAACTAAATGTTATTTTTGTATCCCAATTTTTATCCCAATACACTACAAATTTGACCTGAAATATTTGAGGGGGAAATTCAATGTGATTTAAATATTGTATTATGTAGAATATTTTATTAGAATACTTGTAAAAAAATATGTCAATAGCATGTATTTCCTTTACATTTTAAAATGTAAGGGGGGGAAAGGTACTGAAAACAGCTGACAAACTAATCAATTTTAGCAACCCCCAAAACGGCATGATTATTATTATTTATTTATTTATTTATTTATTTATTTATTTATTTATATAGCACCATCAATGTACATGGTGCTGTACAGAGTAAAACAGTAAATAGCAAGGCCCTGCCGCATAGGCTTACAATCTAATAAAATCATAGTAGAACAATAAGGAGGGGAAGAGAATGCAAACAGGCACAGGGTAGGGTAAAACTAACAGTATAAAGTCCGAACAACATCAAGTTTTAAAAGCTTTAGGAAAAAGAAAAGTTTTTAGCTGAGCTTTAAAAGCTGCGATTGAACTTGTAGTTCTCAAATGTTCTGGAAGAGCGTTCCAGGCGTAAGGGGCAGCAGAAGAAAATGGACGAAGCCGAGCAAGGGAAGTAGAGACCCTTGGGCAGGCAAGAGACCTGGCATTAGAGGAGCGAAGAGCACGAGCGGGGCAATAGTGTGAGATGAGAGAGGAGAGATAGGAAGGAGCTAGACCGTGAAAAGCTTTGAAGGTCAACAGGAGAAGTTTATATTGGATTCTAGATGATGTGCTCACAACCACTAATCTACTTCAACAAAGTTTGATTTTCTTCCAGTGAAGTTCCAGGGAGGGTTTTAATTACACTGTCACTTCCAATTCGTTCTTTCCAGAATAAGAAAATATGTATTTCAGTAAGATATATGATTTCTCTTGCATACTTGCTAGAGATAATCACCTGAAATGAAGCTGTTTAATTCCTTGTTATTAGTGAACTTCTAAAATGGAAAAAAAAAATCTGCGGCAAAATAAAGAATTAGACAAATTCTCTGTGGAAATTATTTTGCCCCATATCACTGGCATTTGAACAATAAAGATACAGTCCTGGTTTGCAAAACATGACAGGACTTAGCTAGACCTAAGGTTTAACCCAGGATCGTCCCGGGGTCATCCCTGTTCATGTAAACAACACACAGGTGGATCCCGGGAGCAGGCAGGGATGACCCAGGGATGACCCCGGGATAAACCTTAGGTCTTGCTAAGGCCAGAGCCTCCAGAATATCAAAGGTGAACTTACCCTCGATGAGCTGTGGTATGAACTGGCCACCATCATTTTTATTTTTACAATATTTATATACTGCTCCATGTCTAAAATAGATTCCGGAGTGATGAACATATGTACCTGCCCGGACCCTAAGGTCATCCTCAGGGGTCCTTCTCCGCGAGCCCCTGCCAAAGGAAGTGAGGCAGGTGGCTACCAGGAGGAGCAGGGCCTTCTCTGCTGTGGCACCCCGGCTGTGGAATGAGCTCCCTAAGGAGGTTCGCTTGGCACCTACATTATATGCCTTTAGACGCCAGGTGAAGACCTTTTTATTCTCCCAGCGTTTTAACAGTCTATAAATAAATTTTAACTCTGTGTTCTAAATTTGTAATTTTGCATTGCTGCTGTTTTTATCTGGTTGAGCTTTTATATGGTTTTATACTGTTGTTTTATACTTTGAATGTTTTTAATTTTTGTGAACCGCCCAGGGAGCTCCGGCTATTGGGCGGGATAGAAATGTAATAAATAAATAAATAAATAAATAAATGAACATAAGAAGTAAAGTACTAAAAGGATTAAAGAAAAGGGGCCATCACACTGAAGACTCTTCTCCTGGTGGACTCTAAACGGGCCATAGGCCCATCTGGAATCACCAGGAGCATGCCCTCAGCGATCGGGCAGGTTGGTAAGGGAGAAGGTGCACTCTCAGGTATCCTGGACCCAAGTTGTTTAGGGCTTTGTACAATAGTACCAGAACTTTAAACCTGGCCCAGTAGTGAATAGGCAAGCAGTGCAGTTCCCTCAGCAAAGGAGTTGTTGCGTCATGTGAACCCAGCTGATGGGGGTTATTTGAGTGTTAAACATGCCTTGCAATACCTATTGTCTGTTCTAGGGTTGTTTAACTCTCAAATAACCCCGCTTAGCCAGGTTCACCCAACACAATAAATCTTGATTGGGGTCTACATATTCATAATGGCGGTTAAGGCTGGTCCATAGTGTTAATATTATTATTATTATTATTTATTTATATAGCACTGTTAATGTACATGGTGCTAGTGGGTTCTTACTCGCCAACCCTGATCACAATAGAAGCAGTCATGCTTGGCACTAGCAGGAGCTTCAGAACAGTCTTCAAGGGCAACAACATGCTCCACACACTAAAATTGTCCATCCATGGAATTACAAATTCTTGACAGTCATAAAGTCTCTGCACTCCAGGAGGAAGCATGGCCACCCTATCAGATATAACAGATGAAAGCATTCCTGGCTGTTATTACCACTTGCTCTTCCAGAACAAAACTAGGTCAGGAAGTACTCTGAAGCCACAAACAAGCATATAGTACATAAGCTTCCTGAAAACATTACTTCAGTATTATCAGGATTATGCCTTATGTTTTGAGACTCTTCCAGTCCAGAACACCTGTAGGATTTTAATCAAGAAAAAGACTGGGGCAGCTGCTTCCAGAACCAAAGTAAATGAAAAATAGAAGTTAATGTCATCATGATACTGTTGACTACTCACTTCAAACATATAGCCAACATTTTGACTATTGAAATACACTCTACAAGGGGTACCCCTGAAGAGCGTCCAGAAGCTTCAATTAGTGCAAAATGTGGCAGCTAGCTTGCTAACTGATGCATGGTATCGGGACCATGTTATATCTATGCTGAAAGACCTGCACTGGTTGACACATGCTTTCCAGGCTCAACTCAAGGTGTTGGTCTTAACCTTTAAAGCCCTAAGCTGCTAAGGGCCTGGTCATCTATGGGTCCACCTATCTCACTATGAACTTGCCCATGTATTAAGATATGCAGAAAAAGCCCTTCTGAGGGTTCCATTACCCAGAGAGGGCCATTTGTCAGGCACCTGTGAAAGAGTTTTCTCCTCTGTTGCCCCCAAACTATGGAATATGCTCTTTCAAGAACTATGGTTCCCCCCCCGCCACCCGCTCTCTTGGCCTTTAGAAAGAGTGTAAAGACATATCTTTTCAATTTAGCCTTTTAAAATATGTAGGTTTTTTAAATAATGTTTTAAATGGGTTTTTTGGGGGGGGTTGTAAGGTTTTATTGTCTTACATTGTTGTACGCTGCCTCGATGCCTTTTAGCAGGTAATATAAATGTAAATAAATAAATAAACAAACAAACGTTAACCAACATAATGTTATGGTTAATTCCATCAAATACTGCTGACATCAATCATCATGCAAGGAAAGCAAATTTGGATCCGTCACCTCTATAGCCAGACTAAAATCAATCCAGAGAATCTGTTTCAACCAGGAATGCTTGAAATCAATCTAGAACCTATATACTTGACAGCCTTGCCAAAGAATGTTAAATCAGAAACTGGTCAACAATTTCCCAGATAATTCATTTCTGCTGGGGCAAGTAATGGCGTTTGCAATAGGGGTTGCACTATTACATATTTTAAGGCAGCTGGCAGCCTTCCCTCACGTAAGGAAAGATTTACACAGCTATCACAAGAGAGGCCAATTTCTCCTGGCTAGCTGTAAAGAAGCCAGGATGGACATGGATTCAGTGAGTAGGTGGGCAGAAATAAATAAATGAGCATCTAAACTCACTCTGTCTATATCCTCAGGCAACAATTGAAAGCTTTCATAGCAAATAGAATGACCTGCACAAGATAATACAAGTTTGACAGTGGAGCAAACCATCTAAGGTACTGTGGTATCTCCACTCTTTGAAGTTTTCAAGTAAAATTGGACAAGTAACACTGAGAAGGCTTTAGGTACTTGTATCCTGCCTTATGATTTGGCCAGATTAATCCAAGAGAATATTTCCTGCTTTGACTGCTGAAGAATTAAGAACAAGTTTCTGACCTACTCCCTAAAAGCCACCATGCATTTTGACATTCAAAGCTATCATTGAATAATCAACTAGGGCAAATATACAGTCAAAGGCAAATGAGATTTAAAGTACATGCAGATTTGCCAATTTACCCTAGAATTGAGAATAAGCCAGAAAAGGGAACTAAGGGTGTAATCCTATGCGTGTTTAAACAGAAAATGTCCTACAACTGCCAGAATTCCCCAGCTAGTATAGCTGGCTGAGGAATTCTGGGAGTTGTAGGAATTTTTGCTGTCTAGACAGGGATAGATTATTTGCCCACGCAAGGCAGTGAATACATGACTGTGCTTCAGTGCTACTACTCAAAAAGCCAGCCAGGTTATAATGGAACTGACTAAGAATTACAAGCACAAGACTAGAAGGCTTGGTAGTCGAACTATTCACTGTTTAAAAAAATTCATCTGCCTCCCAACATACTACCACCACATGCTGCTGCCTCCACCAGCCTCTCTGTACACCACGGTAAAGCAACGCTGGGCTCAACACTCCCTGGCTTGCCTCTTCACATGGAATTGGAACAATAAGAGCAGCCAACCATTTGGGTAAATTCTGGACTTGTTCATCTTCATCATCATCATCATCATGTTGTTGTTGTTGTTAATTTCATTTCTATACCACCCAATAGCCAGAGCTCTCTGGGCAGTTTACAACCTATGGGACTCTTCAGCAGTCCCATGTGCTCTCTCATATGGGACTGCTGAAGAGAGACTATGTGTTCCCTGGTGATCATTTTAGATTTCTCATGTGCTATGACCAGGAGAAAGGAACCTCTGAGTCCTAGCGCATGGCTTGGAACAGCTGAAGAGCAGCAGGTCAGCTGTCAGAGCAGGCTCTAAGGCAGGGATGGGGACCCTGTGGCCCTCCAGATGTTGTCTGACTTTGCCTCAGCCACTATGATCAATGACCAGGGTCGTTAGCAGTTGGGAGTTCAACAACTGCAGGGCCATAGATTCTACACCCATTCTCTAATGGCTTCCTCCAGGCTCTTAGTGGTAGTAAAAGAGGAGCGTGGGATCCAGCACTGCTACTGCTTCACAGTCCTGCTCCCACCTGGCCCTCCACAATTTCTCCAGCTGTTGATATACCTATCTACCTTTGCCTGGTAAGCTGTAAGAGTCAGGCAACCAAGAGAGCAGCTATTTTCAAGTCTGTAATATAAATTTGTTTCTAAAAAATTTGTGACATAGAATCATAGAATAGCAGAGTTGGAAGGGGCCTACAAGGTCATTGAGTCCAACCCCCTGCTCAATGCAGGATTCCACCCTAAAGCATCCCTGACAGATGGTTGTCCAGCTGCCTCTTGAAGGCCTCTAGTGTGGGAGAGCCCACCACCTCCCTAGGTAACGGATTCCATTGTCGTACTGCTCTAACAATCAGGAAGTTTTTCCTGATGTCCAGCTGGAATCTGGCTTCCTTTAACTTGAGCCCGTTATTCCGTGTCCTGCACTCTGGGAGGATCGAGAAGAGATCCTGGCCCTCCTCTGTGTGACAACCTTTTAAGTATTTGAAGAGTGCTATCATGTCTCCCCTCCATCTTCTCTTCTCCAGGCTAAACATGCCCAGTTCTTTCAGTCTCTCTTCATAGGGCTTTGTTTCCAGACCCCTGATCATCCTGGTTGCCCTCCTCTGAACACATAAGTACTGCCTCCCTTCACATTTCATGCTATTGTCACCCCATAGTTTATAGACTTATTTTTCTCCTGTACTCATGTGTAATATACCGGCCTACTAAAGATTCTACGTTATGGACCCAAGCAACTGGGATGGGCCATACAAAAGCACATGGCCCAGAACATGCATCAGTCTTAATTTATTTATTTATTTATTTAATTACATTTATATACCGCCCCACAGCCGAAGCTCTCTGGGCGTTTTACAACATTTAAAAATAGTAAACATTAAAAGTATACAATTTAAAAACACACACACACACACACACACACACACACACACATAAAAACAGTATAAAAACAACAGTATCCATTTAAAAACAACAATTGTGGGGTCCATTAAAAACAAACTTAACGTTGTTAAATGCTGTTAAAATGCTGTTAAAAATGCCTGGGAGAAGAGAAAAGTCTTGACCTGGCGCCGAAAAGATAACAATGTTGGCGCCAGGCGAGCCTCATCGGGGAGATCATTCCACCGTCGGGGGGGCCACCACTGAAAAGGCCCTCTCCCTTGTTGCCATCCTCCGAGCTTCCCTTGGAGTAGGCACTCGGAGGAGGACCTTAGATGTTGAGCGCAGTGTACGGGTAGGTTCATGTCGGGAGAGGCGTTCCATCAGGTATTGTGACACAGGGATGAATTGTTTTTACTTCCATGTAACAGTGCGATCCTAAACATGTTGCAGCTCATGATGGCTTATTTAAGCTATAATAATCTGTGGGCACCATCCTGAATATTCAACTTCTGACCGTGTGTTGTCATGTTGTATGAACCCAGCCTGTATGGGTTAGGCAAGGTTTATTTTATTTATTTTAATTTTATTAACTGTACTTTTAAATTGCCCAATAACCAAAGTTCTCTGGACAGTGTACAAAAAGCATACAGCACAAATATTAAAATAAAATATGAGCACAGAATAAAAGATTAAACCAGCAGCCACGAATAAAACCATTACAACATCTTAAAACCAGCAGCATGATAGAGGACTAAAAGCAGTTTTAAAATGTCTCAAAGAATAACAGATCTTTACCTGGTAGCAAAAAGACCACATAACTTTGGCACCAGATGAGCCTCTCTAGGGAGAGCATTCCAGGAATGGGGTGCCACCACTGAAAAGGCTCTCTGTTGTAATCACACACCTCACTTCATTTGTCAGGGACACCTGGAGGAGGGCCTCAGTCAGCTGACAATGTCCAATGTTTAAACATCCCTCACATAGCCCTAAAATATGCCACGGGTTCGCATGATACAACAACCCATGGTTGGAGGTTGAATATTCAGGATGGCGCCTGTGGCATGTCATGCGAATCCAGTCTGTCTACTAACAAGCCCTATTGAGTTCAACAGGTCTTACTTCAAGACAAGAGGGTATAAGGATTGTGGCCTAGGTGTACTTAAAATCACAATGTCTGAGGAATAAGAGAATAAGCTGTAATTAAATTCCAAAGACAGTAACTAAGTCAAATTTAAGCAGAGTTCTTTATATACAAATGTCACTGAAAGAAGAGCACATTTAACTGTCTGATAAAAATATTCACTGTGAAGCTTTAATTAACCCTGAAGCAAATACCCAATCACAAACTCTGCAAGGTAAAAATACTGAATCTCCAGCATAATTTCTATTATTTTATTATTTATTTTATTGCATTTATATCCCACCTTTTTTCCTCCAAAGAACTCAAGGCGGTATACATAATCCTCCTCCTCTCCATTTCTATCCTCACAACAACAATCCTGTGAGGCGGGGGTTGGGCTGAGAGTCTATGACTGGCCCAAAGTCACCCAGTGGGTTTCCACGGCCGAGTGGGGACTAGAACCCGAATTTCCTGACTCCTAATCCAACACTTTAGCCACTACACCACACTGGTTCATTTCTAGATGAAAGTGCATGACTACAACAGAATAGAGGCGCAATCAGCCACTCGTGTGGTCACTGAACGGAGAGCAACTGCTGCCTCCAGGAAAATAAATTAGCGCAAGTGCCTCCTTCTAGCGCCCACCAATGCTCCTTTCACAAGCCTCAGAGGCCCTAGTTACATACAGAAGAAGAGAAGGTGGTTAGGGTAACGACAGAGTGAAGAGAATCAATGAAACTACAACGCACATCACCGAAGAACTACGCTGCACGTGTGTCCCTTACCTTTCCATACTCTGTGGTTACTCTGTTGTCCTCCCTCCACTATGGCCACCCCAGCAAGAACCGGGTCATGCCAGATGCTGCAGCCCAGTGGCCACCAAAGTGATAACTGGATCACGCTGGATGCTGTAGCAGTACGCAATCTTGAACATTGAGAAAGTCTGTGCAGCTACAGCATCGCCAAAAATTGCAGCCACTCTAGCTGGTCATCTCTATGATTGCCACATTTTTTTCATGGAATGGTCATTTTTAACCATGGGGAGCCTGACAGACGACATGGTAAGGCCCCTTAATCCCACTGCAGGAGGGCTGTTACCTGGGGTGGTTTATTAGCCATCATTGTCTGGTTTTTCTCCCTCCACCCAAAATGCTAAGACTTAGTGGTTCACTTCCCAATGCTAACCACAGTGGCTTAGGGTTACATGTGAACAGTCCTAGAATGCAAATCAAGAAAAAAAAACCCACACACAAATATCCTATTTTGAGCCACTAAAGCTGATATAGACAATACACAGCATGTGCTCTTCCTACAGTAGGAGATATGGTGACATGGAAGAAGCGCAACAATGAATCACAGCCTCCATCTTAATACAGGTTTTGTGTAATGCTTTTACTCTTTTAGTTGTGTATATTCCAAAATGCTGTTATGACTCTTATATTTTATTTTATTGTGATTGCATCTTTTATTATACACACCTTTGGTAAATTTCTTTGTTAAGCAGTATATAAATTTATTAAATAAATAAATAAATAAGTCAGGAAGCCAGATTAGGGATTTAAGGAGGGGTGTCACATTAGAGCAACAACAGAAGCTAATAATTCTGGCAGGTAAGTGCTGGATGGAGGGAAGGAGACTAAGGTGAGGCAATAGAAGATCAGACTGAAGTAGTCAAGGTGCGAGATAACCAGGGTTCAGGGCACCTTTTTTTTTTTGCTAAGAGGACAGAAAGAAAAGGCTGTATTTCTATAATATTTTAAAGGGATAAGCAAATGACTTGGCCAAAAGAATAAAAATATTTTATTATCTATATCCTGCTTTTCTGTAATGAATTACACCCAAAGCAGGTTACAATCCTAAAACTATCACAAACTACTAGTAAAATAATAAAATAGAAGCACTGTAACATTGCTTTCTTCTAGGAAAATTAAGCTTGTTTCTGGGATATATAAACCTGGCTGTAATCACTTATGCTTTGGTTACATTAAGACTGGATTACTGTAATGCGTATGTAGGGCTGTGTCATGGACCAGGACCCTGAACCCATGTCCTCAGAAGATCCTGAACACTTATCCCCAGAAAAGATTCCTGAGTTAACCGTTCAGGAAGATGACTTGGCTGTAGAAAGGCATCACAAGGCTTCCACTCCCCAGGAACCAATAATCCAGGAAGACCCCAAGAATCTTCTTCCCAGTGCCCAGAGAAGGTTGCATTATCGTCTGCAGACTCTAAGGAGTTGGGCCATGAGGTCACAAGCATACCCAAGCCACTCCTACATGATCACAGCCTGAGATTGCTAGAACAGTCTATTCCTTTTTAAGACACCAAACCTCAACCAATATGGAAGCAAGGCCAACCAACCTAGAGGCAGCCAAACCCTATTGAAGTCTCAGTCTTGCTTTGCTCCCTGTTGGAATGACATACTGATAGCCCTGTCTGGCTTCCAGACTCAGCTTTCGGTGGTGCTGGCCTCTTCCAGTATTGCTTACCTGAGACACATGACCTAACTTGAACCCTGCTCAAGGACAGATCAATACCAGATCCCTGCAACTCAAGCTACAGTGCAGGGCATCTGCAGAAACCACAGCCTAAAACAGTACAGACTGTCTCTGAAAAAACACCTAGGAACTGCAGGTAGTACAAAATGCAGCAGCAAGTTTTCTGAGAAGGGCAAGCCTTTGGAGCATGTAACTCCTTTGTTACATTAATTTAAATGGCTACCAGTTCCCTTCCAGATGCAATAAAGTACAAGTCATTACATTTAAAGCTTTAAAAGTTTTAGGACTAGGATATCTAAAGGACAGTATCATCCAGTATGATCCTGCCCAGATTCTAAAGTTCTCAGGAGAGGCCCACTTACATGTCCTTCCCCCACCCAAATCATGGTTGGACGAACATATGAGACCCCTTTCTCTGTTGCAAACATTTGCTATGTGGCACTTCCTATCCTAGGAGTTCTGCACCACCACCCCCTATCCCGGTAGATCCATCACCTGATGTTTTTATGAACACAGGCCTATGGCCTGCAGAAAAGACAACTTTGTTTGCTGGTTTCTCTCCTAGAGATGTGAAACGCATTTTCCAAGCATTCACATCCCTATTGTCTCTGCTGCAACTTTTGAACTACAAAGGTACAATATAAACATTAAAAGTAAGTATTATTTTGTAACCTCTCATACTAATGATCACTCCTGAGCACTTGAGCCTGCATTTCACCTATCCTGACATTGACAAGCACTATGGCCTGCCATACATCCTTACTCCATAGCAATGAAATTTGTGGTTTGATTCAGAACAGCTTTAAATCTATTTCTAACTATGCTTCCAATGTAAGCTATTATCACTTGCTTCATCAGAACTGCAAGTTTGCATAATAAGCCCCAAAAGTGTAGTTTTGGAAACAAATATGTAACTGAGCAAGTGGAAATATCTTCTGTTCAATCAAGGAGAGAGGTCTACTCATACATATGTCTGTTTAAACCTATTGATCTCCAGAAACTGATAAAGCATTCACAAGCAAACTGTAGTCGAGGATATAGCAGTATAACTCAGTCCTAGTTCAAACATAAAGCTAAACTATGGTGTTATGTACACACTCAAGCTCATACCCTCCTCCCAATTCTAGCATGGCCATATGATCAGAAGATTCTGTCCCATTTTTAAGCAACTGCAGTTTAATGTTACTTCAAAACACAAAACTGTGTTTAATCTTAACTTTAAAGAAATAAGCCAACTTTGTAAACCACAGTTTGCTTCCCTAAACAATAGTTAAAACTAACCACAGTTTTTCTGGGTTCAGACATAATGCTAAACTACTTCTGATCTGTATCTCGTAGCTATCACAGAAAAGGAGAGGACAGGATGGAGCGCATGAACACAAGGTTGGTGCAACATAATGCTAAACCATCACTTAATATTATGTCTAAGTAAGGACTTTATTAGAATTCAAAGTAGCCATGCATCAAAATAAAGCTCCTGTATGAAATTTCTGAAATAGGATGGTGGTTTTTTTTTTACTAAATTTGCTTCTATTCAGTTCAATTTTAACCAGGACTCTGGGTTCCTTTCCCTCTACAATTCTGACTGTTGCTGTGAATGGATCATTATACATCTCGACTTCTCCAGCTCATGAGCTACTCACAGTTTACAACATTAAAAATAATCCTAGCAATTAAAAAACAAATGTCATAGCAACTACAATGTAGAAAATGCAGCAGGAAAAATCCCAAGGTGCAGAAGACAGATCAAACATCAGTCAGGTCATAGGTCTGCTGACATAAAAAGGTCTTCAGGTAGCATTGAGCCACTGCCAGTGTATGAGCCAAATGGATATTCCAGGGAGTTCCATAATTTGGGAGCAGCAGGGAAAAAGGCTCTCTCATGTCACCACCAGATGAACGTCTCCTGATCTGAGTAGCCAGGCAAGTTTGTGTGGAAGCATGTGCTTCTTTTAAGTATCCAGGTCTAATGCCACGCAAGGTTTTAAAGGTGATAACCAGCACCTTGAATTGGGCCTGAAAATAGATCAAAAGCCAGTACAGTTGGAATAACAATTGTTACATGCTCCAAAAACAAAATGGCCCAGTTAACACTCTCACTGCTACAATTTCAAATGGAGCCACATGTTAAGTGCTACAGTAATTTACAAGTCTGTGTATGCTAGTCATGAGCCTAATTATGCTAGTCAATGAATTTAAAAGCTTCCCTGCTTACTCACCTGGAGATAACTTGTTTACTCAGAATTTCAACAGGAATAACTCCCAACTTATTACGTATAGGACTGCACTGCATCTTTACCCAACACCATCAACCACGTGAATGGCTATTTACACTCACTGGGTGCTGCTGTAATTATAAGTTAAGATCTGCTTTGTGTGTTAATTTTTGTACCTGACAATTTCTAAGTGCAAGAAGAGCCTTGCAGGATCAGACCAAAGGCCTATCTAGCCCAGCCTTCTGCTCCCTATGGGAAGCTGACAAGCAGGACACGAAAAAAATAGTATATGAACTACCCCATTGTTTTACGACATTCTGTTTATTTCATTTATTACATTTCTATATTACTCAAAAGCCAAGGTTCACAAAAACTAAAACTTAGAGAAATGCCTCCTTTATCTGCCAAGAAGTTTCTAAGTAAGTCAGTGGCAGGGTTCATTTCGGGCAACATGATATGCAAAAGGCATTAACTGAATAAAAACTGTGGCAATTAAATCCCCCACTACTGACACTGTACCAGAAATTCAGCATACAAATCTATTTCAGAGACTATGCATGCACAATGAACACTGAGAGAGGTAGTCACGTCGTTTATATACCTCTCTGATAGAAGTTTATAACACCGTTCTAACTTCACATTGTTTCAGACATGACTGTGCTTCAAAAGAATGCTCCTCATGTTTCACAAGGAACATGGAACAGCCAACCTAAGAGCATAAGATTAACTTCCCACTGAAACAACTGACTGGCAAAAGACTGAGTAACACAGATTAGCATATTAAAAATAAACATTTATCTCATGTTTATCTTTCAATCCTGAAAAAAACAGAGGTCCTCATGGGCCTCATCTACACCAAGCAGGATATTGCACTATGAAAGTGGTATATAAAAGGCAGGAGCCACACTACTGCTTTAGAGCGGTATTGAAGTGCACTGACAACTGTTGGGGCCCATGGACACATACCATATACCACTTTCATACCACTACATCCTGCTTGGTGTGGCTCCTGCCTTTTATATACTGCTTTCACAGTGCAATATCCTGCTTGGTGTAGATGAGGCCTTTGTCAATAAATTGTATGATCTGGAATTGGCTGACTTGTTCTGGATGGGGCTGCATTCCTTCTGAAGGAGCAGGTGTGCACAACTTGCAGGTACTTCTGGATTCAGCATTGCTCCTGGATGTTCAGGTGATGGCCATGGCCAGGAATGCCTTTGTTCAGCTTTGGCCTGTGTGCCTGGAGGAAACTGATCAGACTGCACTTCCCATTCAGAGTACTGCAATGTGCTTTGTGTGGGGCTGCCTTTGGAGAGTGTTTGGAAATTTCAGTTTGTTCAAGATGCTACAGCAAGACTGTTGTCTGGTGTATATTTTATAGAGCAGATGCACTGGGTACCTTATTCCTTTCTGGACTGAATGCAACGTGCTGGTTCTCATCCATAAAGACCTAAACGGCTTGAGGCCATGCTATCTGAAAGACCTCCTATAATTTACCTATAATCTACCTATAATTAACAGTCATCATCTGAGGCCCCCTTTTTTGTCCCACTAGGTTGGTGGGATCACAAGACAGGGACTGGGTTCAGACAACATAATAACCTAGGGTGGCTTAAATAGTCTACAGCTGATTATTTAATCCACCATGGGTTATCGTGTTGTGTGGAGGGAGTTTTTTTGGCTGAAATAACCAACACTGTGCAGAGTTAACTATTTGAACCACCACTCGTTATCGTGTAGCGTGGAAGGCACCGTTGGTTACTTCGTCAGCCACAGAGTCGCAAGGCAATAGCGGTCAAAGCGGCAGGATAGATTTTCAGCAGCAAAGGCTGATGGGATAGTGGAAGGACTGAGTGGGGAAAGAGTGAGTCAACTCAGCATGGACTAATAGTCAACTCAAAGCTGATCCTAATCCACACCACAGTTGATTATCAAGTTGTGTGGTTAGTACCCCCTAGATAAACAACTGTGAAGTTGATTATTACCCCACTCTTGTGTTGTCTGAACGCAGCTAGGAAGTTGTCTGAGACAGGAGAACTCTCTCTCAAGGGGAGTTAAATTGGTTTCCTCCTTATTTTAAGCGAGCCATTAAAACATTTCTGTTTCACCTGTTTGTTGAGTTTGTTGAGGGAAAGGATATTGAGGATAAGAAAGATACTGTCCCATGTCATGCAAGCTTCCCTTTTAATGTGATCCCCTCGAATCTGACTTTCCAGGTTGTCTGCAATTGTGTCCAGCAGAATGGACACCATGGGCAGATTGAATTCATATACACATACCAAATTTGCTCCAGAGCAGATTTGGGGACATGTGGGGAATAGAAATTCAGGGAATAGAAATACATATTGCACAACTGGAAATTCCTATTGCACAACTTGTGTAACACTGGATTTAATTCCCTTTTGCACTTGACATTATTTTCTTCTTGTCCTAACCATGGCACATGCAACTTGGTATCCAGAACATATGTAGTTCATTTTCTATCACACATACAACTAGCTGCATGTCAAAGAAAATATGCAGTATTTGTGTGTTCTACTTGGTATACACAAATGCTCTTTAATAACGTTCACAATGGAAGTTTAATTTAGTTCCTGGATCTCTCTCAGGGCTCATTTCCAGCAGATTTAGTACAATGAAGAGGCAATCCCAAATGCTCAGCAGGCAGGGCAGAGGGCTGCTGGCAATCTCTAACTCACAAGTTTTGATCATGACCTCATTCTTTACTAGTTTTCAGTGGCTTTTTAAAAAAAGACAAGAATAAAATTGCTATTTCCAGCAGTTAAAGTAAAATAACAAAATAATGAAAAGTATCTTGAAAACTCTCAAAGAAATTAATAGTACTATAAAATATGACCCAGAGAACCTTCTACAATCACCCTATGACCTGCAATGCAAGTAACTCAGTGCAGATAAAATCCCTTGCAACTGCCTTCCCCAACTGGATCATATCTTTTCACAGATGGGGAGGGAGCATAGAAGTTTCCTGAACTCTGCAATTAGATTTTGCAGGTTGCTTGGGTTACATGTAGAAAAGAATCATTCTCTAAGCCATTACAAGTATGTGTTTAAGGAATTCTTGATATGCTACAAAGATTTTTAAAAATATGTCATGGCTGTTTCTGGGGAGTTTTCCAAGCAAGGTGGTTTTCAGAATTGTCAGTTACACCCAGGCACCTGACAGGGTCATGTACTGAGTGTATGTGCACAAAACAAAGACTCAAATATTTCTGATAACCTCACCTCAAGCAACTGCCCAAACCTTACATGAAGAGCCATGATTTTAAATTATCTGCTAAGTTAGGCTACAATCCTAACCAAGGAGTAAGTCCCACTGAACTGAGTGGGACTTACTTCTGAGTAAACATGCATAGGATTCTACTGCTAGTGGGGAAGTTAATAAAATATAAATGTAAAGCCAACAACTAATTACTGTAAGTTGCACAGCCCACATTATTTTCTGAACTCAGGTACAGCAGTTGCATCTCTTCCTTGCCTCTTTTCTTAAAGGAGAGCAACAATAGTTTTAAAATAAATTAACATCTGACTACAAGTCTGCTTAAGTATAAATAGCCCTTCTTCCCATTGCATTTCAATACTGTTATTCAATATGCTCAATATGGATGCTCAAATTTTCAGAAAATGAATTTCGTTGATTATGGAATTATTATCTACAACTTCCATTCCAGATAAATCCCAACACCAAGGGCACCATACATCAAGGTGCGTGTTTTCTCCCACTCAAGGTTATAACTATAACTATCAAAGCAAACAACCCATACATTCAACTTATAAAGGCAATTACATCAGTGCTTACAATTGGTAAAACTAGTCACTACTTCCAATCCTACAAACACAATCAAAAGTAAATCACAGGGTCTTGCTATTTACTGTTTTACTCTGTATAGCACCATGTACATTGATGATGCTATATAAATAAATAATAATAATAATAATGTCCATGATAGTCACTTATGAGTAAGTGAGCAAAGCCCTCTATCTTGATCTTCATCTAGTATCAGAACTTGACATACCAAAATATTATAGGATACACAATTCACAAACAGTTAATTCTTAAACAACATGCAATAGTTACAAGTAAACCAAACCAACTAGTAACACAACAGGACCAGGTTAATAAATTGCTAAGTTTTACAGTTCTGCTTGATTTATAACTTTCTCCACCACCTAACAAAAGGTAGAAATTTAAGTTGTATTACCTTGTAGCAATATTAATCAGATTTCCCCCCAAATGCATGACTGCAAAATACATTTCCTTATCCAAACAACCTATTAGACATTACATCAGTTAAAACTATAACAGATCTTGAGTCAGTACCACATTGCAGCTCAAACCTTACACATATTTACATAGAAGCAAGTCAGTTGCAAGGGACTTGAATAACACATTCTATTTCAAAATGACTGATCAAAATAATTGTTTACTATGCATATGAGGAGACAGGACTGCTTATTTACACCCAACATCCCAAAAAAGTGGAGCCTGGAAACAGAAAAACAGGTGATCTTGAGAAATGCAACAAACTTAAAATGAAAACAATTGCATGGATATGCAAAGGACAGGAGGCGTTTTAAAAAACCTGGAATCTTAACAGACTGGATAGCCCCTGTATCAGAAAACAATAAACCAGAGGCAAAGAGAGCTCAGAATTTACAACTACTACAAAACAGGAAATACACGACTACTCTCTCCTCCACAGTAACCCCAGCCATCCAAAACGAGGGGGTTACTCCAGTTCAAGACCTCCCTGACGTCGTTAGGATCCCACTATTTTAAGTGAGGCGGGAAGAGGCTCGCAACTAGAGCTTTACTCCTTCCGTGCTCCAAGCACATCCACGCACCCTACTCACAGCCTAGGCCGGCCTCGCCAGCTCATCCCCAACACAGGCAAGAACGACTAGGCCCCTGGCTGCGGCGGCTGAACTGGAAGGATGCAATTGAAGGGAACACACAGGGGCAGAGAGACTTTTAACTTCGCCAACCTCCCTCCTCCACCTGTACCCTTCAAAGAGGGGGGGGAGAGAGAGAGAGAATCCCTCTGTCTCCAATAATCGTCCCCCCCCAAACACACATTTTGACGGATGGGAAAGAAATGGGGGAGGGGGTGATGCCTCTGCCTTTCCCGACAGGCAACCGACCAGCCACCATCCAATGCATGCTTCCTCGGGAGTAAGTCCAGACCCAGATCCCCGCTGGGCCTTCGTTTTATCCTCGAGAACTATGCTGCTTTAATCCAGGAACTGGGCTTGCGGATTATATTATATTTTACACATTATACGCCTCCCCCCCCCATTCTCGACAAGGCCGAGAGGTATTATTTTGCGGGGTGGGGGATTGGCTGGAAGGACGCGGTACCAACCATCCCCTCCTTCTCATCCCCCCCCCCAACCCATCCATCCATCCATCCCCACTCCATCATTTCCCTTCCTCGTGAAAGGGGGGGGGATACCCGGTCCTTTCCCCTCCTCATTCGCAGAGGCCTCCGACTTACTCTCATTTAACACCTCCAGCAGCTCGGCACAGCTCTCACACATTGTTCATTAAACAGCAGCCGCCGCCACCGCCTCCTCCTCCCGATCATTGATTGATCCGCTCTCGGTCGCCGATGATTGATTGATGGGCTGGCGGGTGGGGGGAGGGGAGGGGAAAGAGACCGGTGGGGGAGGGGCGGCTGTGTGTGTGTATGTGTGTGTGTCAGAGGGAGAGGAGGAGGAGGGGGGGAAGGAAGAGAAGAAGGAATAACCGTAAACGGGGAGGGAGGGAGAGAAGAAGAAGAGGAGGAGGAGGAGGAGGAGAGGGGTGTGAAAGTGGTTTGTGTAAGGGGGGGATGTTGGGGGGAGGGGGCGACTGCCCAATGCAAATGAGCCTGGCGGCAACTGAGGGAGGGAGGAGGAGGAGGAGAAGGCGAGTCACTCACTGGCTCCCAAGGCCTCCACGCGCCGCCATTTTGCTGAGGGGGATAGAAGGGGAGGAGGAGGAGGGGATTGCACGAGGGAGGTGGGGCGGGGGAGGGCAGAGAGAGAGAGAGAGAGAGAGAGAGAGAGGAGGAGGGGGAGGGGCGCGCGCGCAACCACCCACCCACCCCTACACACGCACCCACGTTCGGCCCGGCTCGGGTATTTCCGGGGGAGACGAGGGGGAGGAGTTCGTTCTCCGCGTGGGGGCAGGGCGGGGCTGGGGAGAGAAGAGGGCTGCGGGAGAAGGTTGGGAGGGCAAAATGGCGGCGGCGGCGCCTTCGCCTCCGTAAGGCGGGAAGCGTTCTGGCGTCGACGTCATCGGCCCACAGTGGAAGCGCGCCCGGCCGGCACAGATCTCTTCATGAGGGAGAGAGAGGGACGGAGGCAGGGCGCGCGCATTCTCTCCCTCTCCATAAGAGGAGCCGTATTGTTAAGCCCTCTGTAGCCTACTCGGTTTTTAAAATAAACCAGGGGGGAAAAATATGTGGTATAAGGAATGTGGAGACGCGTACAAATCAAACACACCGGTTACCAAGTGATGAGAGGGAATACGGTGACTGAATTAGTTCAGCCGATGTGAGGTGGGATTCGGCTCCCTCACGTATCGCACAAATGCACACACTTCTGGGCCCCGTCACAAGGCCGCCGTTGAAGCCGCAACTGACAAAACTCTCTTTCCGTGCCGCTTAAAAGAACAGAAGCCCCGTGAAGGCCGCATTTAGCCACCACCACCACCCAACGTGCTGACTTGCTTGGTTTATTTTATGTAGTTGGTTAATTGATAGCGGCTTTCCACATCCAAAAGTATCTCAAGAGAAGTTTATAGTGCAAATTAAAAATACGAAACATAAAAATACAAAACAACTCAATGTTGTTAAATATGTACAAGTTGTCAATTGAAACTCAACTCAAAAAGTCTAAAAATTCAACTTATTCCAAAAATTAATAGCATCTCTCTGTGTGGTGGTAGTACTGTTGGTGCAACCCTCATTAGGGCTGCGATCCTATATCCACTTAGCTTGGAGTAAACTCTTAATAGGTCTTTGTTTTGAGTAGATATGTATAAGATTGCTTATACATATAAGATTGCTTACTGATATGTATAACTGTGAGGTTGTGACCCAGTTTTGGGTCCCAACCAAGGTCTTAATACCAGTTACCAAATTTCCTCCCACAGATCGCTCAAAAACTGCTGATATTTTAATAATATATTGTTGTAATTTGTTGCATTTTATTGAGGTGTAATTAGCCATCTTGGGCACCATATTTTGTGGAATGGTGGGATATAAATTTAAGAAATGAAGATTATTTTCTTCAGCACTGCCATCTTCATAAAAACAGGGTCATATTATATGAAAATCATGTGTGCTAAGCTGGTCTGCAAAGAAGGTCCTCTTTAACTGTTAAGCGTTTATGGAAAACTTATAGGTTGCTCAAGTGCTATATATTATGAAACTTATGGGCTCTAGGCAAGGGCCTTCAGTGTGGTGGGCCCCTCCTATGGAATTCCCTGCCTCGAGTTCAGGCAGGCGCCAACTTTGTATTCCTTCCGGCGCCTCCTGAAAATGTTGTTCCAGGAAGCCTTCCCTTAATGACCAGCTGTGGTTTATGTTTCTTTTAAAATGCACTTTTAATGTGTTTGTATTCTGTTTTTATACTTTATTTTTCCTCCGCTCCAAAATTCTGAATGGGAAGTGGTATATAAATATTGTAAATAAATAAATACAATAATCCTGCACTGGTCAAAATAAACAATCTCTACCATCACCAAAAAGAAAAGAAAAGAAAAAAGAGTTGCAAGGTCAAGTACACACATTCACCACTGTTCCACAAGTTTTCTGCAATCTTCCCGAAAGGAGCTCACCAAAGGTTCTCAAAATATAGTGGACCAATTTGAGAACCTTTGGTTTAGACTGTATACCTGTGGATAAATTAGCATAAAACTCCTGTGTAGAATATAACATGATTGGTCTTCCACAGTTTATTTTATTTATTTCTGGGAGAGGGTTTGCTTCATGCAACAAAATCTGTTTGACAGTCTGTAGCATTTGCCCCAGTTCAGAAGTTTTTGCAAAATATGTTATCAGTATGTAGGTAATCCGAGATGTAAGTCATACAGAATTTTCTGTTTCCAGGATCACTTTCAAATAAGATTTTGTTCCTTTATTATAAAAAAAAAGTCAGCATAAAAATACTAAATAGAAAGCTTATACAAAGCATAGATTCAAACACATTATACATTCAACATTGTCTTAAATTAAGGCATTTAAGTAGAGCAATAACAATATCAGTTCAATACAGGCAACATGATGATCCAAAAGGACTGCTCCCAATGTTGCGTATTCAAAGTCTTCTTCATATACCTTTTGTAGGCAATAAAACATGTTTAATTCAAAGTGCTGGTTATGACTTATAAAGCCCTATATGGCTCGGGTCCAGGTTATTTGAAAGAACGTATTCTCCGTTATGAGCCTGCCCATGCTTTAAGATCTTCTGGAGAGCCCTTCTCCAGTCCCACCATCTTCACAGGCATGCTTGGTGGGAACATGGGAGAGGGCCTTCTTGGTGGCTGCTCCAGTGCTCTGGAACTCTCTTCCAGGGGAAGCTAGGCTGGCTCCTTCCTTGATGGGCTTTCAGAAGCAGGCTAAAACTGTTTTGTTCCAGCAGGCCTTTGGAGAATAATCTGGTCCTCCATCTATGTTAATTACTTATAATTTTGTTGTGTATTTTAAACGTTTATGGTTTTGTTCCCCACCCCCACCCCATGTATGTTTTAAACTTTGTAAGGCCGCCTTGAGGCCCAGCATTGGGCAAAAGGTGAGATATAATAATCATCATCATCATCATCATCATCATCATCATCATCATCATCATCATCTTGTTTTTGCTACATTAATTTATGTTCCATTAATCCACATTCTGAAGGATACATTTCTATTTTAAATCAACTTATGTCTAGATAATATCATTTTTATTGACATAAATGATTATAACAATATACATATGAAAATATTTTAGAATTCCATGACGTTACAAGCGTGTTTGTGACACAAGAATTATTTCATTGACTTCATGCTGTCTTGTGAGTATGTGTTCTCAAAACATATCTCTTGTATTTATGATCAAATAATCTCTTTTTTGTTAACTGATTATATTCTTGTTATATTTTTTAAATTTAAGTTGGTATAACTCTAATACGGACACTGACCTCTTGATTTCCAAGTGCAAAACCTGGCACCTCTTGTGCGGATACCTTTCTTATCAGTAAAGAGCTCTAATGACTAATAGTTGAAACATCAAAAATAAGTTTAATTACTTTTGTACCAAGAGGCTGAGCTGAGTTGCACTGGGATTTGGAATTCCATACTTTCATCCAGAATTCTCTTGGTGGAATCAAATTTCCTAATCTTACAGTAGGGCGAGGTGGTGCAGTATGAAAGATTTTCCAGATTTGCCACAAGTCTCTGTTAATTCTTACATGACAAGACCTTCCAGAAAACATCCAGGGTTTGATTCAGGTGAAGGGAGGTCCACAGGTGGGGACAATCAGGCGTAAAGAAGTGCTCTCAAATTATTTAAAAGATCGACTTTTAAAAGGAGTATTCTGTAGGGCAACAGTCTTCTAATATTTTCAGATCTAGGACCCCTCTTCAGCCGAAACATACATTTGGGGACCCACTTCTAGTTTTGTTTTTTAACCATATATTTGGATGTTGGCAAGTGTTCCTGTTGCAACCCATCTGTTTGCAGGATCGGAGCAGGATATGGACACACTTTTTTCTCATGTTAATCTATGTTGGAATAATCTTTCAGCAACAATTTCTCCTCGCTTCTTTGGAGTAAATTATGGAAGCAATTACAAATATGAATACTGGGAAATCACCTGATCTGGATGGATTTCCAGCTGAATGGTATAAAACATTTCCCAATCTCTTCGCTCCAAAGCTTTATTGCCTTTGTAATTATATTTTGGAATCGGGCTCCTTTCCCCCATCATTAATGATGGTTATATTACAGTAATTCCTAAACCTGGCAAGGATTACACCAGTTGTGCTGACTATCGACCTGTTTCCTTAATTAACATAGGTATTAAAATATTAACTGCAATTCTGGCTGATGGATTACAAGTTATTACAACACTGGTTTGACCAGACCAGGTAGGATTTATTAAACACAGGGCGCTGATAATCTTAGATTAGTTGTTGATTTTATAGCTTTAAATACTGCTTTTGTTTCTGTTATTATTTTTGCTATTGTTTCTGTTATTGTTTCTTTGGTTGCTAAAAAGGCCTTTGGTAATAGTAATAGGAAAATTATTTTTGCTACACTGAGTAATTTTGGCTTTCCGGTAGAATGTTTGCAATGGGTAAGCATTTTATATTGAACCTCAAGAGCTAGAATTATGACAAATGGTATTTTCTCAGCTTTTTTACTTGAGAGAGGTACCAGACAGGGATGTCCATTTTTCCTATTGGTATTTATGTTTGGAACTCCTGGCATGTGCTGTTAGACAGAATAGTAGTATTCGTGGCTTTGTGCATAGTTGTTAAGAATTGAAAAAATTTCTTTAGGTTGATGAATTTTTACTGTTTATTTCGAAACTTGAGTTCCAGCTTTGAAGCAGTTGATCAATACTTTTGGTGATGTGTCTGCCTATTCAGTCAACTGGTCATAGTCTGAACTGATGCCGAGTGGAGATACTATATCTTATATTGTATTAGCCTTTGGCAATTTTGGCAGTGCTCAGATCTTATTATTTATTACATTTATATACCGCCCCATAGCCGAAGCTCTCTGAGTGGTTTATTACTTATTTTGGAATACTTATTCCCAGAGACTTATCTCAAATGATCAAGCTAAATTTGAATAAATTGGTTAATGAGATCTCTTGAGGTACAGACAGATGAGAATCTTTAAAGTTGATTTTGTTGGGTAAGGTAAATACACTTAAGATAAATATTATACCTTGGATTGTCTACAAAATAATCTTGGCAATACATGGCAAATGTTTCCAAAAACTCAATGCTTTGTTTTGTAATTTTTTTGTGGACGAGGGTGGGGAGATTCTCTCCAACACAAATATTCTTGAAAAAGATGCAATTTCCAGTTAAAGAAGGTGGTTTTGGCTTCCTGGATCTTGTTCAATATCAACACTTTTGGTCTTTTCCACTTAGATTAGATTTTCCACCTTGGCCAGTTTTTTAATCTTCCTGCCTGTATCCTTTCTCTAAATGGATGGCATTATGTTCTTTGCATATTAGAATGTATAGGATTCCTGCCACAGTTACAGATGCTGTGTGGCATTTAATGTCACATCAATATCATTTTGATCCATTTTCACATGCTAAATTCAGTCTATGAGGAAATCCAGATTTTAAAATTTGGCAAGGAAATGTTTTAGTGGTGGGTTTGGATGGATTAATTGATTTTCACCCTGAATCAATTAGTGGGTGATGCTGCTGATTTTTTGTCATTCTCAGCTTTGCACGCCAAATACAATTTGTGCGCTACAACTGAATGGCAATACTTGCAACAACATTTTTACAATCTAGGTTTGGCCCCGTTACTTTTACAGCTTCAGAGTCTTTTCTGCTACTGGAAATACTTATTGAGGCTAATCAGCTGGACCCACAATCCAGGTTTATAAATATTATTGGTAAATAAAGATATCGTGGGTTATTGTGTTTATTTATTAAAACATTTGTATCCCACCCTATATCACTGGGATCTCAAGGCAATGTACAGATAAAATCAGAACAATGTAAACATAAATAATATACACAACTAAAAACGTATTACATTCTTAACAAATTTACACCAATAGAATTTTTTAAAGCAATTTAAATCAGTAGAATCTTTTTAAAAGCAGTAAAAACAATTAAAACTATGTGTAACCATGGAGAATTTAGCCCTCAAAGGCTTTGATAAAGAGCCATGTTTTAACTTGGTGTGAAATGAAGCTGGTGTCGGTGCCAGTCGAGCCCCCAAGGGGAGGGTATTCCACAACTGGGGTGCCACAACAGAGAAAGCCCTCTCCCTTGTCCCACCATAATGTATGTCTCACATTGTTGAGATGCAGAGCAGGGCAGAACGCAGAACATTTTCTGCAGGCTGGATTATTGTGTTATCTGAATTCAGCACATTTTCCACTGGGTGGTGTGTTAACCATGCAGTGTGGTTTATTTTTCTAAGAAAAGCCACCTTGAGAACCCATGGCTTGTTATTGAGTTGTTCAGGGTAGTTAACAAGCCACACTGCATAGTTAACAAGCAACCCTGCAGAAAAAGCACCGCGTTCAGACATGATAATCCATGGTTGAACAGCAACCCACTCTGAAAGTGGGTTAGCATGTTGCTTGAACCCAGCAACAGGGTCTTAAGCAGGAATGGAATAGGGAACTCTATTGTCCCATTTTGTCTATTCAGTAGTTCGTCACTTTAGCATCTTTATTTTATTTATTTATTGCATTTCTATACCGCCCAATAGTGGAAGCTCTCTGGGTGGTTCACAAAAATTAAAACCATTCAAAGTATAAAACAAACAGTATAAAAGCATGATATAAAATACAATATAAAAGCACAACCAGGATAAAATCAGCAGCAGTGCAGAAATACAACAAATTTGAAATACAAATTTAAAACAGCCAAGTTAAAATTAATAAATCTTAGGTGTAGGTGCCAGGCGAACCTCCTTAGGGAGCTCATTCCACAGCCAGGGTGCCACAGCAGAGAGGTGTCTGTGGATCTCGTTCTTCATCGTGGTCTCTGTGCATCACACATATGGGCTCTGCGCCTGGGCTGAGCTCGAACCGGAACTTCTAAAGCTGAGTAGTTTTGGCGGGAACCCCTCCCCCACTGTCTACTACGCATGTCCATGGGTTCCCGCCTACTCCCTCAGTTCTCTTCAACCGCCTTCTTACAAGGACGCTTGTAAACGGACTTCTCGAAGGACGTCTCGTATTAGAGATAATTACCTCAGCTGAGTCTCTTACTTTCTGTATATAGTTCTTCTATCTTCTCGTTTCTAAAAAAAATAAAAAAATAAAATTAAAAATTAGATAGATTAAGTTAATTAGTTTTTGGTCCCTGTGGGGCCAAGGCCCGCATGGCCGTTAAGGCGCTTTTTCGTAAGTCCCTCAAATGTGGCAGTAAATTGCCCCCATCGGATGGCCATTCCCTGTGTTTAATCTGTTTGTGGGAAACTCATATTGTGGAGACCTGCCGTTTCTGCACAAAGTTCACCCGACAAACGAAAAAACCAGACAGATCGTTTAAGGGCGATCCTTTGGAAGAAAGCATTAGAGGCAACGGATACGACCAAGACAATGGAGACTGAGCCGCAAACAGCCTCCCCTGTCCAAGGGCCCTCATCAGCAGTCTCAGCGGCAAAGAAAATATCTAAAAAGGCTAAAGCAAATAAACACCCCAAAGAGGGGAGGAAAAGTAAAGATAAAGGGAAGTCTTCCAAAAAGCCTTCTCCCCCTACTTCAGCGCCGCGGATCTTCACTCCGCCACCGGCGCCAAGCTCTCAAGCTCCACAAATTCTCTCTTCGGTACCGGCAGCTCCACTCAACCAATCGGTACCGAGGATCGAGGCTCTCCCATCGACATCAATTTCGGAAGGGGAGATCCAGGATACATCACCATATCACGCACCATCTCAGCCTCTACCCACTCAACCTCGATACCATAGCCGCTCTCCCCATCGAAGGTATGAATCTAGGGGTAGAGAATACTATCCTAGAGCCTTTCCGGATTATCCTTACTCTCCACCCAGAGAAGCGGATAGCCTCTCAGCATGTTCGGGTCCTTCTTATTTGTCCCGCCAATGCTTGGATTGGAAGAGAGATCAATATTATTATGATCATAGGCGTTCCTACTATTACTCTCCTCATCGTCGGTACCGATCGCGCTCTCCGCCGCAACTCTCTCGGCCAGGGTCGCGCCGCTCAAGGTCTTCTCGATACCGAGATGAGAACCCCAGAACAAGTCAATCAGGTTCTCCACAGAACCGAGAGGCTAGAACTTTGCACCAGCCCTGGTCACCTCGGGAGCAAGACGTTCCGAATACTGTCACACGTCGCTCTCCGCTACGCCAATCTCCGTTTCGGGAGACGATCCTCAGGACCGAGCCACCCCAACTCCATTGTTTTTACCTCCTCGGTCACCCCCTCCACAGGACCGTGAAACTCCACGACCACCACGACAGTTTGTTTCGTCTCGAGACCGAGATGCGCAGCCTCAGGACCGAGAGCCGTCTCCTCGGGGTCGTGAAGCGCCTGTCGATCGAGTAGCCTCAGAAGCAGTTAGGCTGGCTCCTGTTTCAGCCCCGGCTGCTACTAGTATTTCACAGTTAAGAGTGATTCAAGTTGCATCTCCGTCTCAGTTAGTTGAAACAAATAGGGATCAACTTATAATTGAGTCACCAGAGGACTATCAGTCCGATCCTAGCTCATACTCCTCCCCTCCACCTTCAATCCAATCCCCGGATGATGTGGTGGCAACCCAGGAAGGAGCATCGCCCAATGAGGACAATTTTCATTTTGCTGACCAAATATTAAGAATGGCCCAGGCATTGGGAATTGAGGCGCAACAACCATCTGAACGTATTTCAGACCCAATGTTTGATGTTTTTTTATACTGAGGCAGCTACACCGGTCTCAATCCCCTTTTTACCTGCTCTTTTGCACACAGTGAAGCAATCGTGGAAGACTCCAGCAACTATGGCACCAACCTCACGCAGATTGGAGTCCTTATATAAGGTGCAAGAGAAGGATGCACCCTTCCTTTTTACGCACCCCCGGCCAAACTTTTTAATTGTGGAGTCATCGCAAGGGAAGTCACAAAAGATACATGCATCCCCGGCAGATAAAGAAGGTAGGCGTTTAGATCTATTGGGTTGTTGCATCTACTCATCGGCAGCATTGAGCTTGAGAGTAGCGGACTACCTAGCAATGATGTCCCGCTATCAGCTTTTTCTATGGGACAAGATGGACACCATCTGCAGTCATCTCCCAGATGGACACAAAGAGCTTGCCAGAGTTTTTCATGATGAAGCCCTCAGGCTATCCAGAATGCAACTTAATACCCCTAGACACCTCACAGACTGTGATGCAAAAGCAATGATGGGGGCAAAAGCACTACACCGTCATGCCTGGCTTCGGTCTGCTGGCTTGACTCCTGAAGCGAGAGATAGAATTGAGGATCTTCCCTTCGATGGGGAAGGTTTATTTAATGCCACCACAGATGAGGCTATGGAGGCGGTTCAGAAAGCAAAAATGACAGCAAAAAAGATGGGCATCTCCCCTCAGCTTCAGCAACCGCAATACAAGCAGCGTAGATGGCCCCGCCAATCACCCTTTTACCAGTCTAGGGCAAATGTTGATCGTACACCTAGATATCAACAGCAATAGCCTAGAAGGCAGCAATCAACAAGTCAATTCCGTCCTTATCGCCAAAGGTCAACACAACAGCCCAAGAAGCGCTTTTGACTTCAAGGATGCCCCCCTGTCCAGCCTTGGGGTTGTTCCACTATTTGGCAATCTCCTCTCCAAATTTCACCACAATTGGCAAGCCGTAACATCAGAAAATTGGATCCTAGAAATTATTCAATTTGGTTATCACATAGAGTTCAAAGACCTACCTCCCCTTCGTACCATAAAGATATCGCCACCTTCTCCGGCTCTAATATCAGAGACTTCTGTTCTCTTAGCCAAAGGGGCTATCCGGAGAGTGATCCCATATTCCACGCAAGATGGGTATTTTTCCCGGTACTTTACAGTTCCAAAGGCGGATGGGGGGCTTCGACCTATATTAGACCTCAGGGATCTCAACCAGTATGTAAAAACCAGAAAATTCAGGATGACCACCCTGGCGTCCATATTACCTCTTCTCCGTCCAGGAGTCTGGTTTGCGTCTATAGACCTACAAGACGCTTATTTTCACATTGCAATCCGAGATATCCATTGCAAATACCTCTGCTTCGTAATTGGCACAGAGATGTTCGAATTCCAGGTTCTACCTTTTGGCCTGTCAACAGCGCCCAGAGTGTTTACAAAATGCATGGCGGCGGTTTGCGCCTTTCTCAGACTGCACGATGTGGAAATTTACCCTTATCTGGACGACTGGCTCCTGGTTGCGGAGTCAAAGGACAAACTTTCAGATGTGATTGTGTTTGTCCTAGATATTCTGGATTTCCTAGGTCTCAAAGTCAACTTTAAAAAATCCAATCTCGCCCCATCCCAGACCATTCTCTTTATAGGGGCTACCATAGACTCAATAGCAGAAAGAGTCTTTCTCCCTACCAAGAGGCAGGCTGCACTATCGGCACTGGCAGAAAGGCTATACCGTCATCGTCACACTACAGCCTTTGTGATTCAGCGATTACTAGGCCTCATGGCTTCTACTGTCATGGTAGTCAGGTGGGCCAGACTTCACATGCGAAACCTCCAACAATGATTCCTGCGAGCTTTTCATGGAGAACAGAATGCACGGAGAGTCGTTCTCCACAGGAGATTCAACTCGACCTCAAATGGTGGACGAATGTCAAAAACCTCAAACAAGGCATGCCCTTCATTCCAGTGTGTGCATCCAGGACGCTAGTCACGGACGCATCACTCCTAGGCTGGGGGGCGCATTGTGGTCCTCTCCAGGTGCAAGGCGTTTGGACTGCCTCGGAGAGGACTTTTCATATAAACCAACTAGAACTCACGGCGGTGTTTATTGCCCTCCGCTCGTTCGAATCATACCTATCAGGACATCACGTCAGGGTGATTACAGACAATACCACAGTTCTGTGGTACATAAACAAAGAAGGAGGAACACGTTCCTCGAAACTCAATCGCCTAACTGTGCTGATGCTCACCTGGGCTATCAAAAGGAACATTCTGCTGTCATCGATTCACATAGCAGGTGAAAACAACTGTCTTGCAGTTGCTCTGAGCAGAGTGCAAAGTACATCACACGAATGGGAACTCAACCCCATTGAACCCAATCAAATATTCCAAGTATGGGGCCCACCTCAGGTGGACCTGTTTGCGACAGTACACAACAGGATATGCTATTGCTCGAGAGCGGGCATAGGGAAGGGCTCGTTAGGAGATGCGTTCTAACTCAGATGGATGGGAACTCTCTTTTACCTATTCCCACCATATCCTCTCATTGCCAAATCACTCCAAAAGATTCTGCTGGACAGGACAGATTGCATTCTGATAGCCCTATGGTGGCCTCGCCAGCATTGGTTCTCTCAACTGAAGGCGCTGTCGCGCAATTGCTTCATTCGCCTCCCATCATCTGTGACTCTTCTAACCAAGGACAGAGGCCGAATGAGATGCCTGGAATCAGAGACACTCAATCTGACAGCTTGGAGGATCATGATGTGATGGGAGGATTTGGGGACGCAATTAATTCCATTCTAACAGCGGCTAGGAAACCTGCAACAAGAAAATCTTATGAGGCAAAGTGGAAGAGATTCTCATCCTTTGCTACTACAATGGGTTTTAACCCTTCTTCTGCATCCCTAAAGGATATACTGCTTTTCCTCAATTCATTATACGAAAAAGCTCTTAAATTATCCTCCATACGGGTTTACTTGGCAGCCATTTCAGCATCTCATCCTCTGATCTAAGGCGTTTCGGTTTTTACTCACCCTATAGTTCAACAATTTCTGAGGGGACTACGGAATTTAGCACCCCCTGTTCACGCTATAGTTCCAGTGTGGAGTTTATCTGTTGTGCTACAGTCCCTAACGTCTAAGCCATTTGAACCCATGGCCACTTTGAGCCTCAGTTTACTCTCATGGAAAGTTGCATTTTTAATAGCCATCACTTTGGCTCGGAGAGCTAGTGAATTGGCTGCCCTGCGGATAGACCCACCATATCTGACCTTCCATAAGGATAAGGTGATCTTGCACAAAGACCTGCATTTTCTGCCCAAAGTTGTGTCCAAGTTCCACTTAAACCAAGATATAATCCTCCCAACGTTCTTTCCACGTCCAGCAACAACTCTGGAGTCAAAGTTGCACTCTCTAGATGTTAGGAGAGCGCTTGCGTTTTACAAGTCACGCACTGACTCATTCCATAAAACACAAAGACTGTTTGTTTGTTTTAGTGGACCTACAAAAGGACAACCACTGTCTTCACAAAGGCTGTCAAGGTGGATTGTTAGTGCTATTAAGTTAGCCTACCAAATTGCTGGTCTGCCTCTTGACAATACTGTCACAGCTCACTCAACCAGGGCAGTGTCAACGTCGACGGCTTTCCTCAGAGGAGTGACTATACCGGACCTCTGCAGAGCAGCTACATGGTCCCAACTTATCTCACATTATCACCTAGATGTGCGATCCAGGGCTGACTGCAATTTTGGACGTGCAATTTTGTCTTCGATTTTGGCCTGAGACATCTCCACCTACCCACCTCCGGTAAGTGAGCTTATTAATCGCCCATATGTGTGATGCACAGAGACCACGATGAAGAAGAACAGGTTGCTTACCTGTAACTGTGGTTCTTCAAGTGGTCATCTGCATTCACACAACCTTCCCACCATCCCCGCTTTTTGTCAGTCTTTGATGTCGATATAAAGTGGCTACTTCCTCGTTTTGGGACCTGAAGTGGTCTCAGAGAGCTGAGGGAGTATTATTTATTTATTTATTTATTTATCATATTTATACCCCGCTGCTCAGCCAAAAAAGGCTCTCGGAGCGGCTTACACTTAGCAAAAAAGACAGTCCCTGCCCTCAGGCTTACAGTCTAATAAAGACATGACACACAAGGAAAAGGAGTTCAGGAGGGAAGAGGTAAAGAGAGAGAGAAATTAAGTGGACTGGGGAAAAGGCTGATGGGACTGCCTTGCTCCCGAAGGAGGGGAGTCCAACTGGAGCAGGCCCCGATGTTTCCTCAGCCTGCTCCTGTCCCCTCGGTCCTTCTTCTTCCCCACAGGACCAAGATGGCAGTTTGCCCTGTGGGGGTGGGGGAAGAGTCCAACAAGAGCAGGCCCCGATGTTTCCTCGGCCTGCTCCTGTCCCCTCGGTCCTTCTTCTTCCCCACAGGACCAAGATGGCAGTTTGCCCTGTGGGGGTAGGGGAAGAGTCCAACAGGAGCAGGCCCCGATGTTTCCTCGGCCTGCTCCTGTCCCCTCGGTCTTTCTTCTTCCCCATAGGACCAAGATGGCAGTTTGCCCTGTGGGGGTGGGGGAAGAGTCCCAACAGGAGCAGGCCCCGATGTTTCCTCGGCCTGCTCCTGTCCCCTCGGTCTTTCTTCTTTCCCACAGGACCAAGATGACAGTTTGCCCTGCGGGGGTGGGGGGAGAGTCCCAACAGGAGGAGGCCCCGATGTTTCCTCGGCCTGCTCCTGTCCCCTCGGTCTTTCTTCTTCCCCACAGGACCAAGATGGCAGTTTGCCCTGCGGGGGTGGGGGGAGAGTCCCAACTGGAGCAGGCCCCGATGTTTCCTCGGCCTGCTCCTGTCCCCTCGGTCTTTCTTCTTCCCCACAGGACCAAGATGGCAGTTTGCCCTGTGGGGGTGGGGGAAGAGTCCAACAGGAGCAGGCCCCGATGTTTCCTCGGCCTGCTCCTGTCCCCTCGGTCTTTCTTCTTCCCCACAGGACCAAGATGGCAGTTTGCCCTGTGGGGGTGGGGGAAGAGTCCCAACAGGAGCAGGCCCCGATGTTTCCTCGGCCTGCTCCTGTCCCATCGGTCCTTCTTCTTCCCCACAGGACCAAGATGGCAGTTTGCCCTATGGGGGTGGGGGAAGAGTCCAACAGGAGCAGGCCCCGATGTTTCCTCGGCCTGCTCCTGTCCCATCGGTCCTTCTTCTTCCCCACAGGACCAAGATGGCAGTTTGCCCTGTGGCGGGAACCTGTGGACATGCGTAGTAGATGGTGGGGGAGGGGTTCCCGCCAAAACTACTCAGCTTTAGACGTTCCGGTTCGAGCTCAGCGCAGGTGCAGAGCCCATATGTGTGAATGCACAGATGACCACTCGAAGAACCACAGTTACAGGTAAGCAACCTGTTCTTCCATGTCTATTGAACCCCCCAATGCCTTTTTAATAAGGGTTTTATAAGTTGACTAACCATTGGAGGTATAATACTGCTAATGCTTCTCTTAATCATATGTTTTCGCAATATCCAATAGTTGCTTTTTTTGGGATGGAAAAGCTTCGTATCTGAACACTCTTTAATATTTACTGATGTACATATTCTCTTAAATAGTCTACCTGCTTCTTGGAAGTTAATGAATATCCAGTGTAAATGGATTTGCTGCATTGGAAAGATAAATTCCCACCTCCTATAATGTAATGGACTGAGGACCTTCCAATGTTGTAATATCATGCTTTCAACATTTGAACAGGTGGTACATCGGTGCTACTTGTGAATGGATTCATACACTGATATTTTGTCTGCTTTTGTTTAAGTCTATGTATAATATATTTTATTTTAAGAAAGCTTTACTTCCATACACACACACACACACACATTTTGTATGCATCAATTGAAATTGATACATTCTTTTATGTACTAACATTTTTTCCTTTTCTCTTTTACGGTTTTGTTGACATTTACAATAAAATATTACTTTAAACACACACACACAAGCTAGTTGGCTGCAACTAAGTAGTGGGTCTTGACCCAGCAGTTGAAGACAAGCATTCTAGACTCTCAGTAGGGTATACATGCAGTCAAGGCTGGCACTACCATAGAGGCAGCTCAGGCGGCATCCTAGAGCGCCAAGCAAAGGAGGGTGCTGAATGGCACGCCCGGAAGCGGCTTCCAGGTGTGCTGTTCCAAAGCCACCGCCCCCCAACCCCAGTGTCCTGGCTTCGAAGCCAGGAGTGGGCGCTGGGGTTGGGGGGGCGGCTTCAGTACAGTGCGCCTGCCAAGGGCGCAAAATAGTCTGGCACCGGCCCTGCATGAAGTACATGCTATTGTTTGTCTGTTGACCAGCAAATCTATCCATACCATACCACAGACTACTTTAGAAAGTCCCCTCCCTTTTGAAATAGGCTTGCCATAAATCATGCATGCTTAAGGATGCTGCTTGAGAAACCCTGCTTCCAAAAGCTTAGGACTAGTGCCAGTCTGGGTGTGCGTTTCTTTGGCTCAGGCCACAGCAGAAACAACACTACCAAATCTTTTAAATCGTACAGTTAAACTGGATGATATCCTTTAGCCACCCTTAGTGTGCATGAGACTGGGAGAGGCAGTGCCTGACCAAATTGGGCCTGTTCAGAAGACACCTTAAACCATGGCTTTAACCACGGTGAATAAGGCAAAAAGCCTTATTCGCCATGGTTTAAGGTGTCTTCTGAACTGGGCCAGTTGTCTTCTGCCAGCCAAAATAAATGCAGTTGACAAGTAAGGTCCTGAATCCAGGTACAGTTTCAGCAACTGTGTGTACAAAGGGAAAGTAAGCACTGTACTTATTTAATAAGCACAGTTGGAAGACAGTATGTCCTGGAGAAGATGCAGATGCTAGGGAAAGTGGAAGGCAAAAGGAAGAGGGGCCGACCAAGGGCAAGATGGATGGATGATATTCTGGAGGTGACAGACTTGACCTTGGGGGAGCTAGGGGTGGCGGCAGCCGACAGAAAGCTCTGGCGTGGGCTGGTCCATGAAGTCACGAAGCGTTGGAAGTGACTGAACGAATAAACAACAAAACAAAATGTCCTAATCTGAGCTCGTTTTGTGCTGACTCAATTCATTTTTGAAGCTGTTCCAAGGGCTTCAAAAATGTAATGAGGCACAGGGCTAGCATACGTTGCCCAGTCAGGCTGACAAAGTTCCTCCCGACCACCTTCCTTCCTTCCGATCATCTGAATTGTTTGCCATGAGAACCTACTATGTTGCGCTCTTCTTGCATACAGACTGGGGGCTTTGGGACCCCTGGACTTCCATCCACTGGACCGGGCCTAGTAAAGCCACTGATAGCACAAGATATACTCATCTTTCTGCTAAGCCAAATCTGTTCTGCCTCATTTTATTTTTTGTATATTGTTTTTAAATGTTTTATCTTATGTGAATTACCCAGAGAGCTTTGACTATGGGGCGGTATATAAATGCAATAAATAAATAAATTCACAGAATTTTATGGGGATCCAGATTCATCATTTTCTGCTCATAACCCTCCCATGTTTTTCCACTGCTGATGTTCAATTTGCTGGTTTGAAACAACCACATGTACTTCCAGTGTTTATGAACAAGCTTTGCCCCTTTTTATATTTCATCTGCTCACTCCCTAAAGCACTGACTTCAATTGGAGGCAGAAAGGATACAATACTAGATAGGCCATTGATCTCACTTGTTGAGTGTATTTTTATGTCTTTCGTGTTCTTAATTTTCCAGGACCTAAAATCCAGTCACCATGGCTGGCAGTGAAATCAATTGCTATCCACAGTTGTTTAAATATGTTACGGTTCTTTGGCAATCAGTCAAATCAACCTATTAAGAAACACACGAAATAATGTGGAAGAAGAATTCTCAAACACTTCTTTTTTTCCAGAATATCTTCCTCTTCCATTAATGCTGCGATCACAGCCAACTTTCAACCATTCTCTTGTTCATGTCCTCCTGCTTCTGAGAAAGAGAAGATTATGGCTGATGTATCCTGGATGATTTGTATTAATGTGTCCCGATACCAGAGAAAACTCTGGGGGACCAACATCATTAGGAGGCCGCTCTGAAATGACTTTACAGTCAGAAAAAAGTCTCTTTCACAGACTTCTAACCCAAGGTACCTGCCCAGCAAATACCTCGATTTAACACCAGACAGAAATAGATTCCTGTGGTTTCTAAGAAACAGAAGTAGGACTGAGAAGTTTGTCCTTAATTACTCCAGGTGGCTTCCCAAATTCTTCTTCAAACCCTCCTCTGTTGGCAAGAGGCTTTTTGTGGGGACCAGAGCTGCAGAATAACCCAAGGCAAAGAATGAAACAAACACAAAGTTTATTTAGGAAAACAACAGGACATGTAAGAAAATGTGTGTGTAGGATTGCAGCCTAAAAGACATAACCATCTCTGTCACTTAAGGCCCAGGTGGCCTCGGTGGAACGGAGTGCCCTTTGGTTGGTGGCCCAGCTATGCCCCTATCTGGACAGGGATAACCTGGCTTCATTTGTCTACACTCTGGTAACCTCCAAGTTAGATTACTGCAATGCATTCTATGTGGGGCTGCCTTTGAAGACGGTTCGGAACCTGCAGCTTGTGCAAAATGCAGCGGCCAGATTGGTAACAGGCACCAGAAAGTTCGAACATATAAGAACGACTCTGGCCTGCTTGCATTGGCTGCCTGTACGTTTCCAAGCCCAATTCAAGGTGCTGGTTTTAACCTATAAAGCCTTAAACGGCTTGGGACCACAATACCTGACAGAACGCCTCTTCTGACATGAACCTTGCCCGTACACTACCCTCAACTCTGGGTGTCTACTCTGACGGAAGTTCGGAGGATGGCAACAAGGGAGAGGGTCTTTTCTGGGGTGGCCCCCCAATTATGGAATGATCTCCCCGATGAGGCCTGCCTGGCGCCAACATTGTTATCTTTTCAGCGCCAGGTTAAGACTTTCCTTTTCACCCAGGCATCTAAGAGCATATACTGAGTTTTAACTGACTCCAATAGCTTTGGCCTGGCTGGGTGTTTAATTAAAAAAAAAAAAGTTAACTTTTTTTTTAAGGTTTTATGTTTTAAATTTTGTATATTGATTTTTAATGTTCAGTCTTCTTAATCCGATCTTTTTAATCTTTGTAAACTGCCCAGAGAGCTTCGGTATATAAATGTAATAAGTAAATAAATATAAATAAATAAAATACATGGTCACTAATCCTGTCTTAGAAAGATATAAAACAGAGCTAAAAGTTTTAAATTTACAAAGCTACCTCATTGTTAACAGCACATAGTTTCTGGGGGGCAGAGTTACTTTTACTCATTATAGAGACACCAAGCATAAAAGTAACTGTGCATGTGGACATCTGTGAAACATAATCAGGGCTGGTGCGTGGTTTGGAGTGGGGGGCGCACTAAGCAGCACTACCTGGATGGGTTGCTGCCCTGTAAGAATGATGTGTCTACTCATTCCTCCTCCTCCCTCCCAATCCCCTTTCCTTTTGTGTCATGTCTTTTAGATTGTAAGCCTGTGGGCAGGGACTGTCAAGAAATACTTTTGTAAGCCGCCATGAGAGCCTTTTTTGGCTGAATGGCGGCATAAAAATCCTTAAATAAATAAAATAAATAAATAAATAAATGTGGTGTGTGGCAGTGAGCAGCAGCAAGGACACACAGTACTGTGCAGTCCAGTGCCCCAAAGAGATGTGGTGTGTGAAGAAGCTGTCCTATTCCTTCTTTGAAATGCCATATCATACCCCTGAAAGATGCAATTAATAAATAGGAGTGCCTCTGAGCATGTAGAGAAAAACCAGAACCATTCACCTGTTGATGCTAAGTGTTCCAGTCAGCAGATGTGAATTCCAAGATGGCTAGACTGGTCGTGTATTTTAAATGTTTAATGTTTTAATAGTGTATTTTTAAAATTTTCTGTACATTTCTTTTCCTAGTTTTTAAAACGTACATGTTTTAAAGTTTGTAAGGCTGCCTTGAGGCCCAGTATTGGGCAAAAGGCGGGATACAAATAAATATAATAATAATAATAATAATAATAATAATAATAATAATAATAGACTTCAATACCTCACAAGGAAGCATTCCAAGAAAAAATAAGAAGAGCAAACTGTGAGAGAAATTAAGCTAGAGAGAGAGAGAGAGAGAAGCAGTGAATGGAACAATTTTGCTTAAAGGCATCCAGGAACCCCATGAAGGAAAACAGAAACAAAGAAATGGAATGCATTGTTTCATCATGTTTTCATTGCAAATCACAGGATATTTAGAGGAAACTGTAAAACAGCAAAGTCAATCAGAACAACAAAAGGAATGGCTTTACTGTGAAAAAGATGGATTAAATTTCCTAACATATTATTTCTATATTCTCTCTCTTTTCTGTCACCAGAAAATGACAACTCAGTGTGTGACCTGTGAAAAAGGCAAATATTAGTGTCCTTCTAATTTAATACTTCTGGATTTTGGGTGTGTGTGTAAAAGTTTGATAGCAATAGTCAAGCATACCATGATTTTACAGAATGCATACATTGATGGACGGGAGAACACTCGATCCAAGTCTACTAAGCAAGTAACAGTGCAACATGTTACACTGAAGTAAACACCATTGAGTTCAATGAAATTTACTCTCAGGTGCATGTATGGGATTGCAGCCTTAATCTGTCAGTCAGGGTGATGTTTTATCATTGCCACCAGCCTATCTTATATCAATTTTGCTGTGTGGGTTTATCCTGGTTGTGCTTTTTATACTGTATTTTGTAATTGTGCTTTTAACCTGTTGGTTGTTTTATTGTGGTTTTAATTTTTGTGAACCGCCCAGAGAGCATCGGCTATTGGGCGGTATAAAAATGTAATAAATAAATAAATAAATAAACATAAATCTTCAATTATGTCCAGGAAATAAGCAACTGCTGATCCAGTCTGAAAATGTCCCGTTGTAAAAGTCTGAATCTGCCGTGGGGAAGTGAGCAGATTCCTTGGAACTAATCTCGGCATGAGGACCTTCTATAAGAAAATGTTTGACCTACCCATCTAGGAAGTCTCTTACACGAAACATGACTGCACACTTGATACACTTTAGGGCAGCAAAACTATTAACTATTTTATTATAAAGAAAAATACAGCAGAAAAGAGGCAAAACAAGCTAATGGTATTCCATCTTTGTGGCTCAAGAAGAATGAACTAGCAAGGCATTCAAAATTCCAAAGTCCTTTAAGGCACATCAAAGGGAGGAAAATGGCACTGAACACATGATCCATAGTTTCTACACATCAGAGGTAAGAATTCAGGAACAAGAGAGTCTCAGATCCTCTTTTGAAAACCCTGAAACCTTCTAGAGTGGAGATTGATGACTCATGTCTTGCAACATAGACCGTTCAGTATCTTAGAAGCAATGGAAACTGCAAAGACTGCTTGGGAGAACCCAACGTGGGAAGCCCATTCAAAGATGAGATTCCCGTCTCCCCGGTTAATTCCAATGAATAGACTACAGGGGGAGTATCTGATTTTCACCTTGCCAGGGTTGATAAGGTCAGGAATTGGGAAATTCCCCTAAACTTATGGGAAAGCATTAACCGTTTGGAATACGCAGGATTGAAAAGAGGGTAGGGGACAAAGATGGTGGTTGTTTAAGTAACAAACAATGCACATAAGAAGTCAAACTGATTACCTGCACACGGTTCAGTTTAAAAGTGGCTTTGAAAGGCTATGGTTTTGTTGAACAGGCCAAGATCATCACAGTGTTATGCAATCATGTGTGGGGGCTTTTCCAGGCCACTTACGCAGTATCAGTAAAGAAACCAAGAGGAAGCGTGTGTGCAGGCATTCTTGGTGACTATTGAAGCCATTGCCAAGGACAGCCTTTCTGGGCTGGGGGATTATGGGAATTGTAGCCCAACTCATCTGGAGGGGACCAGGTTGGGGGAGGCTGGCCTAGAGGTTTGCCATAGAACTCTCAGCATAATCTGGAGGCAATTCATATTTGTATAAGGGCAGGTACTCTGTGGCAGTGAATGAGTTAAGATTTTACCAGCATTTGGTAGTATATTGTTACAAACTGTCTGAGCCGAAGTAGAGGAATATTGAAAGGGAGACATGATAGCACTCTTCAAATAGTTAAAATGTTGTCACACAGAGGAGGGCCAGGATCTCTTCTCGATCCTCCCAGAGTGCAGGACACGGAATAATGGGCTCAAGTTAAAGGAAACCAGATTCCAGCTGGACATCAGGAAAACTTCCTGATTGTTAGAGCAGTACGACAATGGAATCAGTTACCTAGGGAGGTTGTGGCCTCTCCCACACTAGAGGCCTTCAAGAGGCAGCTGGACAAGCATCTGTCAGGGATGCTTTAGGGTGGATTCCTGCATTGAGCAGGGGGTTGGACTCGATGGCCTTGTAGGCCCCTTCCAACTGTGCTATTCTATGATTCTATGATAGTAGAATTGGAAGGGGCCTATAAGGTCATCAAGTCCAACCCCCTGCTCAATTTATTTATTTAATTACATTTATATACCGCCCCAAAGCCAAAGCTCTCTGGGCGGTTTACAACAATGAAGGAATCCATGCTAAAGATCTAAGAGACATACCTCACCTTCTGATCAAATTATCAATGGTGCTTACATCGTAACAGCTGTCCAGTATCCCTGATTCCACTTGCCAATCGTAGAAGTGACATCAGTGTCCCTTTTCCTTGGTTTTACTAACTGAAGGCATCTATGTGACATCACTGGGAGACGTCATCTGGGGTTTTGTCTGTGCTGACAACACCCAATCTTTTTCAACTGATGCCAAGGAGACTGCGGAAATCTTGGTTTTTAACTAGATAGAATGAAACCTTCTGTACATATAGGTGTGCCTTGCCATGAAGTATAGTCCTTCTCTTCCATCACAACCTTTGTTAAAAAAAAGCAGCACAAAAAACTAATGCGGCAGTTGATGAACCATTCCTATTGGGACTTTGGGATAGTTTGGGTCCAGGCCACCTGCGGGATCACCTCCTCCCGTACAATCCACCCTGCACACTCAGGTCCTCTGGAAAGAACTTCCTTCAGCCAGCCAAAATTAGGCTGACAGGTATTACCCAGAGGACCTTTTCTTCTGCTGCTCCCAGACTGTGGAATGGCCTGCTGGAGGAGATTCGTCAACTTTAACAGTCTTTTAGCATTTAAGAAAGCTATAAAGACTGATCTCTTCCGGCAGGCCTATCCAGTGGAATTTTAGTATGCTTTTAGGATGTTTTAACAATGTATACTATGTTTTTAATCAGTATTTTATGTATTTTATACTTACTGTTGTTTCCCGCCTCGATCCAAACAGAGGCGGGTAAGAAATAAATTTATTATTGTTATTATCTCACATAGCACTGACATTGTGTATGCTCAGAACTGTGTGATAGATACCTTTTACAGCACAATCCAATACAATGCTACTCAAAAGTAAGTCCCATTGAGTCCAATGGTGGATAACTCCTAGGTAAATGGGTAAAAGGTTTCCTTAAAAGGATAAAGTGATTCAACTTGGCATATCTTGAAAAGATACTGCAACAAGAGATAGTTTGCTTGCCTCCCTTTTTGAGGATTGTGTATTTAGTGTGAATGAGCAGTTTGTGTTTGCACTGGGAAACAATAAACCTACTCTCTGTACACTGATCCTCCAGTATTGACACACAATACATTTTGTAACTTTGTAAAAAGCCCATTCCTTTACATATTTGCTGTCAGTATATACACGAACACTCACTAGATATGCATCTCAATGTTTCTTCTTTGCTTAAAGAGGATGAAACCTACATAACAAAATGGGTTGAAAAAGGATGTTAAGCAGGAAAGAAATCAATGGGAGACATTTGAATTCTAGACTGCTGCAAAATTATTTTTTTGGGCTGTTTAGCTTATAACTGGTATTTCAAAGGGTATTCTGCGTGATCTCTAATTTCATTTCTTACTTGGTTATTTTATGTATTTAGTTCTATGTTAAGTTAAAAGTAGGTTTTGTGTTTCTTGGGGTCATTGCAAGTTGAATGGAAAGGCAGAACATCAGTTGCCACACACATTCTCCAGTGTCACAAAGTATGCACAACCTCACATTCAAAACAGAAGGTTTAACCCATTGTCTGGTCACTATACAGATTTGCAGCTTAGAAACCACACATTTACCAGCTAGTGCTTGAACTCCTCTAACTTCAATTGGAAGTTCTGCATGTTTGAGCAGGCAACAAAGTTTATGTTGTTCATTTGTGGGTGCCCTGCTTTTATTCCACACTTCCTTGAGACTCCATCAAGTCCTTTTAAGAGAGATCTAGGAGCAATTAATACTGTGAAGCAGTTCATGTGAATGGGAGCTGCTAAAAGGGGGTGGGACCCTAGATCCCTGAAAAAGAACATGCTGGAATTCAGAGTAGTGCGGAATGGAAGCAGGGCACCCACAAAGGTCTATCCAACACTTAAAGCTATGGGGAACACTTTGCTAAGCAGGCAATCTTGTCTCCCCCCCCCCCAAAACCTGTTACAGTCAAAGGCAGTCAAATGAGCCTATATGCAATTATCTTGTATGTTTCATACCGGACTTTCTTACAAAGTAGTTCTCTTGTGAGCAGTACTGACTCCATTTTGAGGCAGCTAAAAAAAGTCCAGGCATCTTCATCCCCCACCTCCAGCAGAGATAGGACTGAGATCAATCACACAAGGCTAGGTCAAGTAATCCATTTTCTCATAGCCTTCCTAAAATGCATTCCCCAGAAGCAAAAGTGGGGGTAAAATTGAGCATAATATGAATGGCTGAATAGCAGGAGTGATAACTGGTAATCTACCTGATCATGCACATGCTAATATGTTCCTATTGTTAAACTCTAGCCGGGACACCTGTCCTTAAGACAGTCATTATTATGTAAAGTCATCCTTTGTTGAAATAATGTTTCCAGCAAGTACAGCCATCATCCCCAAACACCCTCTTTTGTTTCTCCCACAACAATTAGCATCACTTCCAGTGCTTATGAGCAGTGATATCACTGCTTTTCTCTAGATGGTATAAAAACCCTCAGGTTTTGAGTCAGGGCCCCTCTTCCCAGAGGCATGGGACCATGCTGCTGAAACCACTAGGTACCTTACTCACCCCCCCCCAAGGTGCCACACTGCTGCCAAAATTGCTGAGTCTCTCCTCCCAGAGGAAAGGCTCCTGCTCCTCCTTTCTCCTTCACCTGAGACCAGGACTTGCAACACTCACTAGTTCATGTCTACAGGAAAGGGCTCCAGCCCACGGAAAGGTATATTGCTTTTAGAGATTCCCTCTACTCTTTCCCCTGCTGTGTGAAACTGCTAAGAAAATCTCCTTCTCAGTCTTGAAACTACTTCTAAGCTTCCACTCGCTCAGCTTATTCCCCCAAAACCAGCTTGTGCATTTGAATCTGTTTAAACCTCAATAAATGTGCCATTGTGGTGTTATCCTCTTCAATGGTGTGGATCGTCTTACTTAGCCACAAACACTCTATGGCCAATGTCTAAAGATTCCTTATAAGCGGGTGTAGGTCTCGTTGGAATGTGCGCAAGTTTGTACATGACTCTAATGGGAGCACATCACGTAACAACTTCCTTCCCTTTGACAGCAAAAACAAAAAAGCACTGACAAGGCAAGTGTATATAAATTTGACAGCCATATGTGTGCACTTGCGCAACTGGGAAAGGCCAATAAAAAATGAGGTTTGTGCAAATTCCGGGGGAACAAAAAGGTGTCACAATTGGTACAGTGAAGGGATGAAAAGACAAGACAGGTTCTGCCACACAGGACCCTGCAAGGAGGACTGAGAGGGAACAACAACCCATGGTAAGCCCGATCATCTGTTGGGCGCACTGTGAGTTGTTCTGAAAATAACCCACACTGCAATAGCTTATTCGCAGGGGGTTGTTGTGCAAACTCACCCTATGTGTTCTTCTGCTCAGATAGTGCATAGAGGATTTCCAACTAAAACTCTAAATAGATAACAAAGGCACAATACAACTATTTAATTATGATATTCAAATTTTATATAAAAAGATTAACACTAATCATCTACCCTCATTTTCTTTAACAACGGCACATGAATGTTGCATTTTTAAATCAGTGTGACAGTCCAAGGACTGTAGGCAACACGGATGCCAACTGCCCGAGGAAAAGCAAGACAAACAGGTTGGAGTTTGATATACAGAAGAGAAAATTCTGGAGAAATGTTAAGCAAAAGTAACATTGATGCTGCCAAATGTTAAATTTTTTTGTTTTGTTTTTGGTCATGTTAATACACTGCTTGAGAAGAGCCACAAATAACTCAGGTGAAAAAGGTATGACAATGCTGGGTAGGCCATTAAGGATACATGTTGAAAACCTCGATTGAGAGAATACATTTGCTGAGTAACTACCACAGCAGAAATTGCTTGCAGAAGCCTCACAGCAATTGTGCGAGTATCTGCTTGACGCAGGTCTTGCATGTCCTCATGGGAATTTTCTTCTTCTACTCTAAACGCTATTTCAATTTTAAGGTGATCAGAGCATTCCAATAAAAGAATAAAGTCAAGGAAAGAAAAATAAATGTAAACCAAGTTTATTTTGCTTTTTTTAAGTAGTGTTCTTAAAGCACTACAGCATGGTAAACAATGTAAATTAGTAGAAGTCATCTCAAAAGCCAGAGTTCTTCTTTAATGAGCTTGTTAAAAAGATGCAGCCTATTCTAACAGGATAAATATTTTAACCATTTCACTTCGAGTTAATGAAGGCTCACAAATGAGCAACACTCCTCATTGAGGAAAACAAAAAGCTGTTGTCGACAAAGCGACAGCACACGCACAAAAACAAAAGAACTGTGTAAAAATAACTAACTGTACTGTGTTCCCATACTCTCTTTTTTCCCCCAAGTTGCTTTACAATGGGATGATATGCACATGATCTTGCTGCAAACTTGCCATACGACTTGAAAATCCCGGTAGCCTAGTCTTGCACTTTAGCCCCAAAGCTGCTTATGTCTGATGACGCAGCACTCATCCCCCTATCCCTAACGATTAATCTGATGGATTTACTTATTACCCTTCTCTTCTAGACTGCAGGGCAGGCTAGAAAGAAAGTGATCCCTAATTTAAAAAAAAAAAAATCTGTGTTCTAACTGGAAAAATGTATAATTTTGCAATAGACTTTACAAGTTATATGTTTTGCCTCTTTTACCCTTAGCCACAAAATGGGCATGAAGTGTTTTATTTTTATTTTTTAAAATGCCTTAATTTTCAACTTCATGCAAATCTAAATAAAGATGACCAAAACAAAAAGCTTAAACAATGGAAGGATATTTCACAGAAAATTTCTTATACAAAAACACATAAGAAAAAAGGGCCACTAGGTGACATCTTAAATTTACAAATTGGCATCATTTTGGTCAACAAATATCCAAGTCCTGTTTTCTTTTACAACAAAGCAGCTGTACAGAAAGAAAACAGCATAACTGGTTATTTTTAATCACACATTTCCTCAGGAATTTCATGTGGATTAAGGATGCCAGGGACAGACATCTGAAGTTTGTGTTTCTCCTCCTGAGCCTGTCGAAGAGCTGTTTCTCTTTCTTCCAGGAATAAGTCAGATGTGTCTTCACCTGCAAACTCCTGCAGAAATAAAAGCAATTTTAAAAAGCCGTTATAATCCAAACAGGTAGCGAAGTTTGCCAAAAGCTAGAAATACATCTAATTCGTAAAGTTCCAGAACTAGTTATCAGGAATTTAGTTTTATACAGTAATTATTATTAAAAACAACAACCTTGCACTGAAGAGTATCTTTGTTGGCATTTGTATATTTAAAACAGAGAATCAATTTTAGAAAGCAGATGCCTCAATTAGTGCAGACTTTCTCTATTGCCCTCATATCCTGGATATAACCCTGCTCATAACATTTGCTCCTCCAACTATCATTCTCAGGTCTCCTGCTCTCTTAAAATGATTCTAATGATTCTTCCTTGCTTATTATTTATTTATAATATTTCTATACTGTTCAATATCTAAAAAAAAAAAAAAACAGTAAAAAGAAAGAAGATTTAAAAAGCAAATTAAAATTGTTCAATTTAAAATAAAGGACCAGGGGCAGAAAAAGTGGCTAATCGGTTGGGGAAGGTTTTTTGAAATAGAGTTGTTTTCAGGAGGCGCTGGAAGCAGCCTAGGGTTGGTGCCTGCCTGACCTCCAGGGGCAGGGAGTTCCACAGAGAAGGGGCCACCACACTAAGGCCTAAAAGGGGCACCCTTGTAGAAAAGGGTACATAGTTGCTTTCCCTTCCTACAAATGTTAAGCCCCTCCAGGGGTTCCCATCTGGCCCTCTGGGGGAGCCCCGTCCTCTTCCCTGGCCCCACCCCGTTGCCCCCAACCACTGATTGTTGGGTGGTTTTTCCCAGCTTCTGTGCAGTTTTTTTCTCCCCCATTCTAAAAGACTGGAACGCCTCTCCTAAGGCTTAGTTACTGGCAATGTTTTGGGTATTTCGGCCCCACCCTTTCGCCTGCGGCTCGGGCCCACTGGAATGCGGCCAAGAGCTTTTCTGTAATGCCATTCAGTCCTTGGGCTGGAAAGGATCCTGTGGCCCCTGCTCTACTGAAACGAAGGCCGCGTTCACTTAACTGCGTTTATGATTATGCTTTCCCCATTGCCATCCTTTCACTATGTCAAAATTGAGACTGAATGCTCCTTGGACAAGGACTGATCTTTTTGCTTGTTACCCTGTAAAGCTAAAACTGTATTTTCCCTTCAACTGAAGAGTCAATTCAAACATTCAGGAAAAGCACACAGCACAGTCCTCACAGGATTAGATACTATGCTGTGGTTGGATAACCCCATATGACGGAACTGGGAACCAAAATTAGCTCAGGAACTAAGATGATGGCTACATTTACTAATATGGCGAAATTAACAGCATCAATATAAAGAGTGAATAGCTTTGGTTTTTTAAAAATACAAGCCTATCTCCTAATTGGGCAATATCAGTTAACGGCGCATGAGCGACTATTACAGATCTTAACAACAAACCATGTTTTAAACCAACATGCGTATAGAGACGAAATTCCAGACGTACCTTTATCTGCACTAGGAAGTCCCTAAGGTGCTCCTTGAAAGCAGGAATATCCTGATTTAAACTGAAGAGTCCTGTTACAAACAGTTTAACCTGTGCACTAAGATTTCAAAAAAAAAAAAAAAAAAAAAAAAAAAAAGACACAGAAGAGCCAATTAACAACACTAACACTTATACACAAATTCTTCTTAAAACTTTCGAAATTAAACACACTTACTCTTGCAGATGAGGAAATGCAGATTTAAGGAGATTAGCAACATACTCCTGAATAAACATTTGGTTGTTTACTGGATTTCCAGGGTTTAGAGGAGTACTTATTTTTCCTTCTTCTACTAAGTTGAACATGTATGCAAGAATTGATGCATGCATCGTTAAACCTGGTTAAAATACACAAGGGGGGGGAGAGATAGTATTTAGAACTTGCATAGGCACTTTTTCTTGCTCACTATAGCACTGGACCCACTGTCCCCTCACTTCGCTCCACAATTCTTACCAGCAGTGTGAGACGTGTCTGTTACAACAGAGAAAATGTGTTGAAGAATATCACAGAAATAAGTCTGATAAAAGCTCTGGGCAGCAGCTTCTTCTTGTGCAACATTTTGTAGAAGTGTATAAAGGATCTGAAGGCCTGGTAAAAAGCACAAAGTGGGGAAAAAAACACTTTACGAAGTTAAAATAATCCAGAGAAAAATTCAAGTTTATGTGTATGATCTACATGAAACAATATTACTGTTCTTGGAATTCAACTGGTTCATTGTCAAGGAGGAAAAATCATGGGTCTGATTAGTGAAACAGAGACCCGAAGAGGTCCACGCAAGCCAAGCCACACTGGTTTAACTGTCAGTTCTCCCCTCTGATGAAGGAATTCCTTGACATTCTTGAGAAGCTTAAAATCAAGTTTCAAATAGATTAGGTAAATATATGGAAGACACTGACCTGGTTCACACAACACCACAGCCCATTGTGGCTTAATTTACTTGCACGGGCTCCTGGGTTGTGCTGGACACCCACGTGTTGTGTGAACCCAGACAGCAAAAGTTGTTTGTGGGTTAGACAACCCCTCAAATCACCCATGGCTTGTTTTAGGGTTATTTGAGGGTTGTCTTATGTTTTGGGGCAGAGGGCGATAGTTAAACAAGCTCAGCTACCTTTATTCAAGCATGAAAGCTTAGAAAATCAGGATAAAATTTATTCACCTGTATCTGCAACATTTCTCATTGTGTGCTTGAAAGCCCAAATGATAGAGTCCAGTACTAATTTGAACTGTGCAGGTGGAATGGCCAGGAATGCTGGGAAGCAATGAGAATTTACCGCTTGTAGTAGTAAGAAAAAGTTTGTTCTGTGTTCAGGATACTCTTCAAAGTCCTAATGGCAGGGAAGGGAGGAAAAAATGAAAAAGCTGTACCTTTGACACACACATATTCAGGCAGAAATTAGTTTGGGGTTAACATTTCTTAACATTTCTTTTTAAAAAGTCTAAACAAAAGAACCCAATCTTAAACACAGCAGCTGCTCCAACACACCCACACACTTCTTTTTAAGCACCAATAGCCCCAATTTGAGAAATAGTTTCAACACAACACAAATCATGGCTTGATATACAATGGACAGACCACTAGTACTAGATTTCAAGGCTGCAACTCACATACAAGTTAATACATGAATTTGAATTCCTTGGCACTTGGCAGTATGGGACAGACACCGTTCACACCATCACATTAATCTGGACAGTTTTCAACTCTATACTTTGAACGTCTAGTATATTTCCACAAGAGTAGGATTTTCATTATTATTATAATGACGCATTAGTAGAGCATCATTAATAATAATAATAGCAGCAGCAGCACTTTACAAAGAACAGGTATGACTGGTTTCTACAAGAACAGACTTACAATTTAACATTGACACAGGGGGAAATTGAGATATGGGGAAGAAAAGTTATTGCTTTAGTTATATATAGTTTGACTTAGTTCCAATAACAGGAGTAAGCACTCTGGTGCACTCCAGATGCGACAAAACCTTGTGCAGGATCCAGGAGCAGACAGAAAGCCAGTGAAGGGATTTAAGGAATGGAGTCTCATGGTCAGAATGATGACGGGGGTGAATAATTTTGAGAGCAAAATGCTAGATGAATGCTAATAGACAAAGGTGAGACAATAGAAGATCAGAGAAGAAGACTGTAGTGGCCCAGGTGTAGACAAGATTTTTCACTGAAGTGATAGAGGGAAGCAAAATATTTTGTTGATGGGCTGAATGTGTATGGGGGAGGCAAAGGAGAGAGAAGAGTCAAAGAATGGTGGCACTGTCAATGAATGAGGAGAATGAATAAAATGAAAAATTGGGAGGAAAGATGAGATGTTCTGATTTGGACATACTGAGCTTAAGACAGTGATGATGCATCCAAGCCAAAATATCAGCGAGGCAGCTGGAGACTGGTCACCATGAAAGTTCCTTCCAGTTTGATGTAATGGAGGCATCTCATGGACTGCAGTCATCTCTGATCTTGTTTACTTCCCAGGAAATGCAGGGATTGCAAGATTTTAGTGCTAGTAACCTCCGGCTTCTTCCCCAGTTCCATCCTGTGGCCAAGCCTCCTAGAAACAGGGAGCCTACCACCGCAAGCATCACATGCAATGGGAGAAAACAGAGGAAGGAAAGAAGCCCTCTCATGACAGAGCTGGTCAATATGCACTGGAATGCCCCCTAAACTGAGATGAGTCAACCAACTGATACTAGGATGTGTTTTGGATGTCTCTGCTACACCAAACTGGAAGGAATCCTCGTGATAAGTGACCAATGTTCTCCTCCCAGTATGGTGAGAGGAAGTCCCCCAACTAACCCAATTAGTTGGATGGGTAACTGTAGGTGGTTGTGATTAGAAAGGAGGTATCACACACTGTCCTGTAGGCAGCGTCTGCAATGGCAAAGGTGTTCAATTTATGTAAGGTAAAAATAGGCAGATGGACAATAGTAAGAACTAAGCAGCATGAGAAATTCTGAAAGCTAAGGAAATCAGGGAGTTCAGAAAGGCTCCATCCTGGGCAAAAGGCTGGAGGAGCCAGAGTTCATCAGCACCAAGACAAACTTTTATCATGTGATCACTGCTTTTCTTAGATGCTTCCTCACACCTAATGGGGTAACAACATTGGGTGAAGAATGGAAGATCTGGGGCAGAAATAGCTGTTCGGGTATAGGTGGTATTGAAAGCCGTGAGAATTGATGAGGCTACCCAGGGACAAACGAAAGAGAGAGAACAGTAGAGGGCCACGTATAGAGCCTACAGAAATTTGTATATTGCCTGTACTTTACAGAAAGGCAACCAATCAGTTTTTATAGGCCTCTTTCCTAGAGTTATTCTCCTTTATATTAGGAATGTGGAAATAAAGTCTAATAGTCACTGCACAGCAAGACTCTTCATTAGCAGCAGCCTTATAAATGTCTCACACATACACACACACACACGCGGAATATTACGATTTCAAACAGAGACAGCAGAATGTGGTTCACAATGAAGAACTGGAGGCATTCCTGTTTGTACACATGAGGGGAATCTACAGAAAAGCTTTGGGTATTACAATGTTCAGTTACCTTATTGATCATATTCAGTGTGCATTCAAACACAGCATCAAATATCTGAGGTATTTCAGCAGTAATGTGTCCCCCCAGCTTGTTTACTATGATAGCCATTGTACTAAGCACTTCAGGCTCCCTAGCGGCTGGAACATTCCTCTGGTAGTCAATAAGAACCGCGTCTAGCAAAGGTGGAACGAAGTTTTCAGCTACCTGAAAAAAGGAACAGTAAGATTTTAATACACAATCTCCTATAAAATTAATTTTGTATGTGTGCGTGGGCATATAATTCATTGAGGCTGTTGAAGTTCAGGAGTACACTTACCATCTGGGGATCATTGGATCTGCTCACCCAGCCAGAAATTAGTTTTAATGTTTCCCTTTTTACTGTTCTCATACTTCTAATCAGAGGTTGTTTTGTAACCATTTCACCTGGAAGAGTTTGAAACCAGTTACAAGCCAGGAACATAGACTTTGTAAATTCAGTTTATTTTGCACATTTTCATTCCACCTTTCTGGGTTGGACTCAATGGCCTTGTAGGCCCCTTCCAACTCTGCTATTCTATGATTCTATGAAAACGTCCAAGGTGGCTACCATAATTGAAAAATCAACAAAAGAAAAGCAATTAGAAAAACAGCAGTTTAAACCAGAGCCAAGCAGCTCATCACTAAATACTTATTTAAAAACATCAAGTAGAGGGGACCAGCAGGAAAAAAGAAATCCAACCCATCTTCAAAATCCAATACCACGTGGGTCACAAGAACTTCCTATATCCCAAAACCCTTTCTTAAAGGGAAAGTCTTAACACTATGGGTGAAGGCCATTAGGAAAGACAGCAAGGCAGAGTTCCAAAGCCCAGGCATAGCCAGAGTAGGCCCTTCCTTTGGTTAACCAAATGTGCTCTGCACATTAGTGGCACAACAAGAGAGCCTCCGCTGATGATCTTTGTAACAGGCAGGCTTGCTTAATGAGCTGGCAATCGCATACATTTGTAATTACAGAAAGCCTACACCTAACGATACACAATTATCACAGAGTTTAAGTGCAAACTCTGATTTGGGGATATAAAAAAACCACAGCTGTTTGTCTTTATCTCTCCTTAGGGAGAGACTTCTGATTCCTTTAGTATAGTTAAGGATTGGGCTGTAGAATTATATACCTCCTCTCTGGTACAAATCCCCCTGCCCTCCTTCAGACTTTGAACACATTTGTCAGCTCTGTCCTTAACCATGGTTAATCTAGCCTCAAACCCAGGCCACTGGTCCCCAAACCCTAGCAAGTCATGGTGAGCATTAACCAGAGTTCTGCTAAGACAGTAATTCTTACCATTTGCTTGAATAGCTGCAGAAATATTTTCACTTAGGCACTTGTACACATTCAGCATATCTAAGTAGATTCTTCCTAGCTGAATCACAAAGGGATGGCCGACAGCTTTACACGCCCTTACATTTGTTTTCAGGATACTACCCAACTGCTTAACTGTTTCAGAGTCCTTTAGGATATCAACATTCTGTTGAATAGAAATGAACCAAGTTTGTGTATTTGGCAAACAAGGCAGACTTTCAACTAATACCATGAAAAGTGAACTTTGCTACTGTCAGTTCAATATGGGCAGATAAAGCTACAGAACTGTTACACACAGTAAACCTACACCCAAATGTCTTGCCCAGGAGGAGTGGCATCTTAAGTTTCAAATTAAGAGAAAACTTAAAAGTCTTGTGTATTGGCGGAACATGTTTTAAAAAATTATTATTAACATTGATATACTGTCTTATTTGATAAAAAGCCATCAAGGTGCTGCACAGCAACTAAAACAATAAAACTTTAAAATAAAAATAAGGACATTAAAATAGTAAAACACCAGGACATTACAACGACATAATTTAAGAGGCTAGATTAAAAGGGCTACATTAACAATAGGAGAACTAAGCACAGTTAACTATCTAAATCCCCAAGGGGGAAAACAAAGGTGAGACCAAAACCTCCCTAAAGCGGTTTCTTCTGGCAGGCAGTAGAGGACTGAGCAGGAAGCTGAAATCAGCTTGTGTAAAGAGTATGAAAATTTGCAGAAGTGAGAGTCTAATGCCTTTTGATCTCTGATATTTCTATGCTGTGGTCAGTGCATGCTAAATGTTGGACCACAAAAAAACCCACACATGCAAAAAAAAAAAAGAAGACTTTCTATTAACCAATTTTCCCTAGAAACAAGCCACATGCCAAATCATGCCCTATCAAAAAGTCAAAATTTTCTATGCTTGCAAACATCTACTGTACATCTGCTTACTTTTGTGGCCTGTTGAATGATGCTGTCCCATACTTGATTGGGGAGTAACATATATTTCTCTATCAAATGCTCTTGTACAGTCTGGTCAGTCTGTGCCCCAATCATGTATCCAACTGCTTCGTAGAAAGTATGCACCTAATTGAAGTAAAACATGTCATAATATATAAATGACTATGCCGAGAACTGAAGAACTCTACTAAACAGACTAGGATATAAATGCATTTGATAATTTAGGTTCTTCTTTAAAATAAAAGAACCGCCCAGGCAGCTTTGGCTATTGGGTGGTATAATAATGCAATAAATAAAAATAAATAAAATAAATGCTCCTATTCCAGATGTGTTCAACAGTTTGAAGTTTCATATTCCTACAATATCAAAATGTAAATTACTTTACTGCTACAGGATGAATAGGTACCATTTAGCCCAAATGTACACGTGTACACACACACACACACAGAGGTTAACACAAATGAAGAACATACATGAACCTATAGCAGCAATTAGACAAGGAATAAACTTTCACCTTTAAGAGAACACAATCTACACTATGATGTGACAAATTTGCCACTCATATAGGTGGCTAAATCTGAAGGTTGAAGGGGTATTTTGTACAGAAGATTGGAGATCAAAGAATGGTAGTTGTAGCCTGACATTGTTTTATAACAAGCACATATGTCCTCCTGCTCCTAAGACACTGGGTTGGATATTTGGAGCAGCAGGACATAAGTGCCTGAGTCCTTTCACTCACAGAATATCCCCTTCTGTGAATGAATGGGCTCCTTCAGATCCAACTCACTGAGATACTGATTTTACACCAAGTTTTCTGCACGTCCCTTAAAAGTATTTTTGTTTTGAGCTATACCAACATCAATAGCTGAGAGCAACATACCTGTTGTGGCTGAAGATCACAAATGATTGTATTAATATTGTTCAGGATCTCATCAATGAATGGCATGACCTCTCCCACCTGGACTTGAACAAAGTGTCTGCGGCATTTCTGAGCTATTTTTATGAAAGTATCACAAGCCATGTCCTGGACACCATCATGGGTTTCTGAAGAGAGTGAGAATAAAGTTGTGGATTCAAGAACCTCATTTTATAAGTTGTGTTGCTCTTTCCCAGTTTTGGGGATACTTAGTCGGATGTACGTTTCCCCCTTTCTTTATCTAATTTAACAAGTGTGTAGAACAAAATTTGACTGGCTCACTTTTCTAAATCTATGTAATACTTTAAATAGTTTCTTACCAACTCTAAGTAATACATCAGGATCTAAGGAAATGAAATCTGGAATAGAGATGCTTCTTAGACTCTTGAGTTAGATGCACACATAGCAACACTCTCAAAGTCCTATATGTTAATATATTTCAGTATCAAAAGTAAAAACAATTTCAACATCTAGGGTATATAAGGAACACATTACTGAAAAGACCATAAGAAACTCCAAGTAAGTTACCATGCATAAATTCAAATAGCTTGTTGACGACAGTCTTCAGAAATTTCCAGTGGGCTCTCAAAAACCTTGGATATTGCCCTACTATATACATTATATTGGATGCAATAATAGCTTTGTTATCTTTCCCTCGCTTTTGCTCGCAGAGTCCCAGAAGGTCCTACAAAGGAAAACAATATACATTTGAGCTGCACAACTGAAAGTTCCATTTTACTGATGATATTAAGTTAGCAATCATCGGAAGGCTCACTTTTTAAATTGCTAGTTTTGTAGATTTCAAATCTTCTTTCAAAGATACGTAAGCTAGCGACCTTTACTTTATCTTGAGATACTTCTGAAATTGTGTACTGCATGATTTCTCCTGAATCTATTTTTTTTTTATTATTATTATTATTATTATAGCACCAACATACACCATACAGAAACATAAGCCAAAGTGGGACAAGTCCTCCCCCAAATAGCCTACTAATTAACAGTCCACCCTAATGGCAATTTCACTAGATTTTCAATATTTGAAAAATGCTTTCTATTCACAGCATTCACAAAGTTTTATGAAACTTCTACTATGTCCCTGGTTTTTCTTTTCAATAAACGAATGCATTACCTTTGAGGCTGCTCCATTTCTCAAGTTGAAGTTAAGCACACCCTGGCCCCATCCAACAGCCAGAAGACTGAGTGCAGTTTGGAGCTTATAACCCCTGCCTCCTAGGGAAAACATTAGAGCAAGGGCAAGACCAACCTGGCCCCATCCATCAGCTAGAGAAGGAGCAGCTACCGGGAGATTTGTGTCTCCTCCATCCTACTGGAGAGAGCAGTCTGCTCCTACGGCCAGTTGCCCTGGACCTGCAGGGAAGCACACTCTGGCTCCGTCCATTGGCCAGAAGACTTGAGTCCTGCTGGTAGGTAGGTGTGGAGTTTCGCTTCGCAGGGGCAGGCAACCTCGTGCCCTCCAAATGTTTTGAACTGCGATTCCCACAATCCCTGACCACTATGTATGTTGGCTGGGGCTGAAGGAAGTTGTAAATCCAGAATACAAGGTTGTCTCCTCCCAAAATATTTCAACCCCCCCCCCTTTGTAAACCTACCAATCAAAAGGTGGGATCAAAGTCTTCAAAACGAAATAGATTATGTTATTCCAACCATCGATATTTTATATTTAAATTTGTAATTATGTTTGAATGCCATAAAATAACCAGCCTTTTCTAGGTTAAGTCTCATAACCTTAGCATAACCTGGTACAGCTGCTCACTTGCAAAAAGGCTGCTACGTCAAATCATTCTGGAAAAGTTTTCTAGAGAAGCTAGTAACACTCCTCTCTCTCTCTCTCTTTTTAAATTAACAAGGAAAAAAGGAAAAGCAAGGAACAGAAGGTAATAGGAAAACAGGAAGATAAACAAGCCTGAAAGTAAATAGATGATGCATGAGATTGTGTAAAGAAACGAAACTAGCTCTGTCCTGGGTGCAGAAACAAACTGGACCCAAGACAACTAGCACTAAGTCTTGGTAACAAGACCCCTGCCTTTCCCTGGGTGGTGGGGAGATAATACTTTGTTGGATGCTTCCTCACAGCAAACAGGGAAGCTAGTAACATTGCTCTTTATTACTTCCATACCTTTATTACTGTTACAAGAAACCTCTTTTCATCTTCTTCATGCATTGCTCCACTGATTGAACCTATAGCCCAACACAGAGTGTTTAGATTTTTCCATGACCATTCAGTACCATTTACTTGATTGTGAAGCTTCTCTGTCATTATTCGTTCTGTGTCCGCATAATCCAGATGGGTAAGGTAAACTGGGAGAAACAATATTTTAAAAACTGATCATCTTTGAAAACGAGCATGGGAGTATTTCCAAGGATTCAGAACGCCATTGCTACTTAGCAAATGACACCGCTCAAGTCTTGCCGTGAATTAGATAGTTGTAGTTAAAAGAAAATATACAACTGAACAACATTTGGTATAATACTATAAATCAATCGGGAATTGAAGAAAATGTTCCTGTACTACTGCAGTTTATGTTTGATGCAATTCTGTTTCACTGTGCATGTATATTATGCATGATTAGGGTAAACAAAAGTGCCTTTTTTTCTCTGCCGGCGCCCTGAGGCTATAGCGGTCTCTGCCAAGGAATGCATATTAAGCGTGCATCACAGCTAGATTTTTTGTAAACGTCCTATTTGGTTTACTGGGCTTTTCCAGGCATTTATGTCCCACCATTTCCAAGCTCAGTGTGGCAAACCTCAGCTGCCAAAAATATGGTAGAACAAATTTGCCTTAGGCTGCTTACAAAAAGTCAGCAGTGATGCACATTTACGTACTTCCTTTGCCTTGGGGAGAAAGTCCTATTTTATCATACAGAAAGCCCTATTTTATCTTGCTGCTGTTTTTTGTCAGGTGGGATTGGGGTGCGCGCGTGCACCCCCTCATTAATTGGGACAAGTCAGAGATTCATACCAATGACTCAAGAGGCAACACTGCATACTGAAATAAGAGTACAGAATGGAGCTTGGCAATTTGGCAAATATGAAGTAACTTACCTAGTGTTTCCCTCATGTTCTTATACAAATTGATAGAATCGGTGTCTTTCATGAATTCTCGGACAACTTCCCCCTGGTCATTTTCCACAACAAGTACTTCCTCCGGCTTCGCCATGCGGCTAACCATCAACAGTCGCACCTATATTTAGGAAAAATGTCACAATCAGGCAGGAATTCACAGAACATTTTCAGGCAAGGATATTTCTGAACCAACCTACATCACAGTTAAACTTAAGGGTCGGGTGCACCTGCCATGAAGCTGTTTTATTTGTATATTTTGTACAGCACCAAGTACATTGTTGGTGCTATATAAATAAATAAATAAATAAATAATAATAATAATAGAAACATCTATGGGCTACTTTCATTTGACTACAATTAAGCAAGCTTGGAGTCTCTACATGAAGTGAATTTATAAAGCAGTGATCTTGGTTTTATTATGTTAGTAACATGGAATAATGACATGTATGGGTCCCCAACCTTCTTGGGCTGGTGGGCACTTCAGGAATTTTGGGTAAGGGTCAAAATGGCTGGTCCACAATTATCCCGCACTCCCAGCATTTCAAGAGTCTCTTACACCTCATATCACTAATTTCTCACTTTCAGGATCACCCCCTCAAACTCTCACACTCAAAAGATACTCTACACCCATCATGTACACAGACCCTTTGCCACTTTGTCCCTCCCTACAGTTCGGAAAACTTCCTTAACCCTCCCCGCAGGACTCCCTAAGCCCTCAGGTTGCTCAGTGTTCCTAAGTTCTCCTTTCCCACACTCCCACTGGGCCCCCACCCAGCCCAGACTGAGTCTCCCTGCTTCTTTCCACTCCATTGGGTCACCCCCAGCCCTCCCCGCATTGCTAAGCCTGAGCCACCCCCCTCCCTTACCAGGCAGCAGCAATGCAGTCTGCTCCTTTTCAGGTAGTTGGGACTGCTTCAAAGCAAAGCTCTGGCCTCCAACTGCCTGCCATCTTTACTGCCTTATGGGTGCACAGGGGTGCAGAACTTTCTGAGGAATAAAGATGGCAGACAGCTGGAGACCAGTGCTCCCAGCTGTCCAATATTTAAATTTAAAATAAATTTTAAGAACCCACAGGGCAGTTCGCAGGCATAGGGCAGATGTATTTGCAGGTCCAGTGGTACCCAAAGGCAGCATGTTTTCGACCGCATGGCAAAAGCCTTCCAGAAAACTAGCGATTAGAATCATTCCTAAGATAAACGGGACGTTACATCATGGATGGAAGCAAGGAACCCCTACAGAGTAAAACTGGAAATCCCTTGCTGAATACAGCAGGCCACTAGATAAGCAGAGAAAGGATTTTATTCACAGTTATGACAGGGATTATAAAGCAAGCTGGAAGACTCCCATTACCTTAGACAGAACAGGCAGATAAAGTTGTCTCCTGGGAGGAACATCAAAATGCTGAGTGCCCGAAAGTAATGGAGAAGCAGATGTTGAAAATGGACTCTCTCTATATAGTTCAGCCGCCAGATGATTCCAGTACTCCAGGCAAATCTTAAAGATCTCAGTTTCTTCAACTTCAGACACCAACAGCATGTAGTGAAGAGCCTAAAGTAAATTTATATAGGAGCTTAATTACTGAAACAACATTTGAAACGATCAAGAATCACTTGATAACTGGTTTAAAGCACGCTAAAATAGCAACTTTACAATCTGAGACCGTTTTTGGTGGAATTGCTCTAAAACAATTTTGTGATTACTTTCTCACGAAAGGAAACACAAGCTAGTGTCCTTAGAACAAACCACATAATGAATACGAGTGCAAACGTCATTTTGTTAACACTGACTTCTGATACCAAAAAGAGCAGGTGCACAGGACAGGCATAACTGACTGGATGAGGCCGTTATATTCTCTAGTGGAGAGGGTTGCCGGTCTAAAAATGCTAGGCAATTCCTATCTTGACTTTTCCATGTTTATGACACTCCCTGTGCAGCATCTTATTTGTGCTACGCAAGCTGAATAGAAACATTGGGACTGGGACAGTTACCCAGTTGATGGAGGAGCTAGGATTTGACACACAGATTTATCAGGTGAGTACTCAAAGTTAGTCCACCCACTTTGTTCACTGAATTCTCAATTTATTTTTCAGTAAAGCCTATGAGATATGGAGGCCACTTATCCAAAAACTAATGCAAATAAGTAAACAAACAGGAATACACCACACATTTCATCTGCTTTTATCAGGAGTATTAAGTTGCAGTACTTGCAGTATCACAGGACGCTTTGAGATTTGTCCCTCAAAAGCAACAGCTGACATAGACGAAACAAATTAAGAACTTACTTCCATTAATGTTTCCCTCAGATTTAAACGTTTTTCTATAAGTTGACCATGCTCTTTTAGAAAGGTACAGAGAAACAAGCTGAGATTCTGAATGAAGTTCTGCTCATCATCTTTCCCATTGGAATACGCAAGTCGAATATTGGTGTTCAAAGGAAGCATCTAAGAACAAGTGGGACACAGTTATGATTTTGAAAAGGAAGTTTTTTTAACACGAATACCTTATTGATAGTTTGCATAGTTTCCATTGTGAACCATAACCACAAATAAATGAAGTCATTTTGCGGTATTCATCTATCCCTACTTCCCACGCTCCCTTCTTTTCAGTTGTTTTCTGAGAAATAGGCTCCCTATACAGAAGACTAGAGTTGTGTATTACAATCAAAGGAAACAACAATCCAGACAAAACATTCCACACATACACACACTTCATGCCGAACATTACATGTCAGCATTACACCGCGTACAACGTGACAAACTGGCGGAGAATAACATTCAACCTCTATCCCCCAAATACTAACATTAATAGAACAGCAAAAACTACATCCCAACTACATCCAGGCAGTTAACCTGGTATAAAGCTTCAATTACATACTTTGGGCTTGTTTTTTTCTGGATTTCAGCCATAAAATTTTCCACTGAGATCAATGGGATTTCTGGCCATGTTGTAAGTCCTACTAGTTTCTGTGGAACTTGGCAAACTATCTACAAATATATGCTTAAGTATCCGGAACGCAGCCAAATTATATATAAGAGTCTGCAACTAGCACGTCGACTGCCATTTGCTGGCACTGCCATTCTGCACAACTCTTAGTGGGGGCTTACACTGGCTGCCAGTCTGCACTGACCCTCCCATGTGGCTCCACTACCATTCAAGGGAAACAGACTGTGGCCACAGCTAGACCTAAGGTAGACCCTGGGATCATCCAGGGTTCGCCCCTGCCTGAGCACTGGATCCCCTGTGTGTCACCTAGGCCACAGCTAGACCTAAAGTCTAGCTAGACCGCTTCTGAAATCTCTTCATTGGCTTCCAATTCACTCCAGAATCCAATATAAACTTCTCCTGCTGACCTTCAAAGCTCTTCACGGTCTAGCTCCTGCCTATCTCTCCTCTCTCATCTCACACTATTGCCCCGCTCGTGCTCTCCGCTCCTCTGATGCCATGCTTCTCGCCTGCCCAAGGACCTCCACTTCCCTTACTCGGCTTCGTCCTTTTTCCCCTGCTGCCCCTCATGCCTGGAACGCTCTTCCAGAACACTTGAGAATTACCAACTCAATCACAGCTTTTAAAACTCAGCTAAAAACTTTTCTTTTCCCTATAGCTTTTAAACATTGAGTTTGTTCTGACTCTATACTGTCAGCTTCACCCTACCCGGTGCCTGTTTACACTTCCCTGTGCCTGTTTGCATTCTCTTTCCCTCCTTATTGTTTACTACAACTTTATTAGATTGTAAGCCTATGCGGCAGGGTCTTGCTATTTACTGTGTGGTCTGTGCAGCACCATGTACATCGATGGTGCTATATAAATAAATAATAATAATAATAATAAAGTTTATCCTGGGATCATCCAAGGTTCACCCCTGCGTATCACCTAGGCCATAGCTAGACCTAAAGTTTATCCTGGGATCATCCAGGGTTCACCCCTGCGTGTCACCTAGGCCACAGCTAGACCTAAGGTTTATCCTGGGATCATTCAGGGTTCACCCCTGCCTGAGCACTGGATCCCGTGTGTCACCTAGATGAACAAGTTTGACCCTTGAACGATCCAGGGATAAACCTTAGGTCTAGCTATGGCCTGTGTTGCCTGGAGGCTAGCATAACAGAGAAACCAACTGCTTCAAAATGTGTATTCATTGTCTACCTAATCTAATCTAGGTAGAGTAGGGAGGACAAGAAAAAGCTTCTGGGGAAAAAACAGCTTACTCAGCGTGGGCAGGACCAACACAGAGGGGACTGAAACTTGATTTCTACTTAAGTAAGCAAATCCAAAGTCTCAACATGGTACCATTTCAAGCTTACCTGTTTCAGCTGCATCATTGTCAAGGTAAATAGTGTGACGAACTGTTCCTCATATTGACTTACACTGACACCAGCAATTTCTGTGAGGCACTTCAAAGAGACGTTTCGGAACATGGGGACATTTAAAAACTATAGAAGAAGAAAAGTTAGCTGCAGTAAAAAGGCATCACTTTTTAGCTACAACCAAAATCCCATTTTCCCTCTCAGTAGGTTAGTCAGGTTAGAGTAAATACTCACTTTGTATATTAGTGTGCTGATTAGCTTGGTCTCAAAAATATAGCCCAGTGGAATCCAGTTGAGAAATCGAAGCAAAGTTTCCAGTGTCGCATGAACAAGAGGAGCATTTTGTGAATTTTCCTGTTAACAAAGCTACATATAAGCAAATCTGTCTTTAAAATAAATGAAAACTTTGTAAAGATGAATAAATTGCAATCAAACTTACCATCACAAATTGACACAGTTGAAATATCTGCGAGAATTCATTGCACATGCTAGAATAGAAAAGAAATTCAGTTATCTGTTATGTTTAATATATGGTGCTACCGCTAACTAAGACTTCAGTATTTCTCTCGACTTTTCAGAGTTGACCAGTCAATAACCAGCAGATTATGAAGTACCAATTCAAACAAAGCAAGGAATATATAAACATGTGTAACTTATTCAGGAGGTTCTTTTTAAGAGCAGAACTTCTGAACATAGTTCTATTTGTTTACCACGACCTGCTTGATACACTTATGTTCTGTTATAGTTAGAAAGAAAAGGGGCAGTTGTATCAAATCTTGTAGGCATTTTATGCCTACGTTTGCAAGGCAAAACGGATGGTTAGAACCGAAAAAGGCAAAAAAACTATTCACATACAACATAAGGAAAAATCACTTGCCTGTCTTTCAAGTGTTTGGCTTTCACTTGAGTTATCTGTCCACTGGAGAAGTCAAAAACCTCTTCGCTTAACAGTTTTAAGATGACCATGTTGTTCTGGCAAAGGCTTTCACTTGTCCTGCTGGCCCCAACTATGTCACTGATGAACGTTGGCCAATGTTTTGGCCATTCTTGTTTTAGTATCTGCAAAGCATGAGAAACATGGTGTAAGATTAACTAAATTAACTCTTTTGGCATCACTATGTTGAATCCAGAGATAAAGCTTACCTGAACAAGAATCATATTTAGCTTTCCAATGTATACTTTCTCTTTCTGGAGAATGAGAAAAAAAAAGTTAAGGCCTGTCTTCACTTCGTCAGCAAGCATCCCACTTTTCAATCCCCTGAAGAAATATTACGATTTAACTTACTTCAACACATGCTGGATCAGACGAAGTCTTGATAATTAAGCCAACAACGTATTTTTTTATACCTACAAGACATTAAATAATAGTTACCTATGAAGCCACAAAGCATCAATAAAGAACAAGCTGTGCCAATGTTACATAACGGCACTTACAAATATTAGATTGCATACTTTACCAAAAAGCCTATACACGCGAACATACGGAAATGGGATTCTCAAAATAATGAACTCCAAAATGCACTCAGGCTGGCTCATTCACATAAAGCAACTGCTAAGTAAATTTAGGTGGCCTTCACATCTCAAAGAAAGATTCGATACAGATATGAATAACAAGTACAAGAAGATCCAAGGTAAAGAAATAGCTGAAATTCTGCCAGACCCTATATTACTTTCTATCCAACGAAATTAAGCTCAGAGAAGAGGGCAAATGCAAGCTCTGGTATATTCACCTCTTGTACCTAGTAGAAAAATGCTTGCACACTGGGTCAAAGGCTGTTTTTTCCACGCAAAAGCCATGGGTTGAGAAATCTTTAGAGTTCAAGCATTATAAGAATGACCCAATAGGTAATGTACTGCATTATCACTCAACTCTGGTCCTTAGCTTCAGGGGACACTACCTTATATACCAAGGGTAGCAAACATCAGACCTGGGGGCTAAATTAGGTTCCCCCAATGGCCACGGCCCATTTTTGTAGGCATTTTTCCTCATTCTGCAAAGTTGAAATGTCTCCTCTAAGTCTTGGTTACTGTCAGCAAGAGTTTTAAGCTACAATATGCTGGTATTTTTTGCATTTTTGCTCCAACATTTTTATCTTCCCCCAATCCCCTTTGCCTTCAGTCTCAAGTGGTTCCTCACCTCTGCTATATACACTGAGTCCACCTAGGTGATTTCTTATGCCTTTTAGCTACCTGCATCCTTACCTACCAAGCAGGTATATCAGACATTTATTTTTCAACTCATAGGAAAACACTGGTCCACCTTGTCTACCAGCCTTTCTATAAGAAAGATCTGGGCAGTCAAGACCTCTCAAAATCCATTGCATTCAGTGTCCTTGCATGCGCACGAACAACTGAATACAAACGTCAACTCAGTCAGTCAAATCACGGCACCAACATGGTCACCGCAGTGATTGAAAGATGTGTGTTTCTCACAGACCTCCGTGACTGTTGGTTGCATATATTCTGCCTCACAGCAGACAACGAAACAAGAATGTAATTTTGTATGCATTCACTTATTTGGACTCACTTAACATGTTAAGTAACAGCATTTAAGACTGTGACATTAGTTACCATTTTTGGCCTTCAAAAAGTTAATTTTTACGTGTACAGCGAATTGACATAGGATCTTTTTTCAGCAGACATAGGATTTTTTTACTTTACTACTTTTTCAGCACTATTAACTACTTTACTACTTTTTCAGCTCTACATAAGGGAAAACGTCCACTGAACTGATTCAAGCTCTCCAGCTTCTTATTAAACCCTTTTTCCTTGTATAAGCATCCTCTGCTTCACTGCTTCGGACCATTCCTGCAGATGCATTGTCCATGCTAAGCCTAATAAAGGTATGAGGATACTTTTGGTTTTCTTCTGGTGATTTAAAAATCAATTTTGACATCTAGGTGATTTCTTATTCCTTTTAGCTACCTGCATCCTTAAAGTTATGAATAGTTATGATTACTTACCAAGCAAGTATATCAGACATTTATTTTTTAACTCACAGGAAAACATTGATCCGCTTTGTCTACCAGCCTTTTTGTAAGAAAGATCTGAGCAGTCAAGACCTCTCAAAATCCATTGCATTCAGTGTCCTTGCATGCGCACGAACAACTGAATACAAACGTCAACTCAGTCAGTCTTACCTATTAACATATCCAACTTCACCATAAGCACTAAACCGTGACCTCATTACTTAAGTCAATTGACTTCATAGAGCAATGGTTCATCTAGTCTCTACTTAACTACCTGTGAGAAGGAGATAGGGAATGTATTTTTCTGCTGGAGAAGGTGGATATGGGACAGCAAGAGGAAATTCCAAATTCAGAAAGGTAGAACACAAGGAAAACAAAATAAAGGAAGAAACATAGGCTAGCACACTCTTTAGTCCAAAACATTCCAGGTGTTAATAAGGGATAAAAGATATATATTCACATCTTGAGTCAAGATAATTGCTACTTGCCACAGAGTGACCTGGTTTGCATGTAACACCAATTCATGGATTAAACAACTCATGAATTGGCAAGAGCTATGCAGGAGCGAGCTGCCTTCTGCCTGTTCACCACTTCCACTTTGAATCTACTTCCTGAAACAATTCAGAAATGACCCATTCCTAGGCTTTTAGTCATGACGTCCAAGCCTGGCACTCTGATTGAGGATTAAACCCAGAACTTGACCCCAACCAGAAACCAATGTTTGAAACTCTGGATTGCTTAATCCTCAACCAGAGTCCAGGATTTGGATCCCATGACCGATAACTTTATTTTCTATAACACCCAATAGCCAAAGCTCACTAGGTGGTTCACAAAGATTAAAACCACAAAGTGCAGCATAAAAACAATATAAAATATAGAAAATATAGAAGCTTAAAACTACAGTATAAAAATACAACCAGAATAAAACCTAGAATCAATGCACAGATTTAAAATACAATATCAGATTTAAAAACTGGAATGTTAAAATGTTGGGAAAACAAGGTTTTCACCTGGCGCTGGAAAGAGTACAATGTAGTAATAACAAAGGAATGGGGTTGTTTTAGAAAGCAGGTGCAATAGATGAAACAACTTATTGTTGTTAGTGCAAACCAGGCCAGTGCATGTATTCAAACATATATCGGTAACTATGAAAACTTCTCCTTGGAAAAGGACTTCAAGAAAACTTTTAAAGAAAAGGGCTGCAGACTCTGATCTCGTCCATCAGCCAGAGAACCAAGGGCCACTGAGGGCTGTGTTCTCTGCCCTCCAGGATAAACATTACACCAAGGGGAAGACCAACGCAGAGCCCCATACATCGGCCAGAGAAGAAACTGCTGCAGGGAACAGAAAGAACACCTATAATGACTCTGAAATGAAGAACTGGTGCCAGAGTTTCTTTTTCCCCTTCTCCCTCCCAATCCCATTTCCTTTTGTGCCATGTCTTTTAGATTGTATCCCTGTTTGTTATTAATCTGAGTTTGCTGCTCTGGGAGCCTTTTTCTGGCTAAAGAGTGAGATAAAAATGCCATAAATAAATAAGACTTCAGAAACCCCAGGAAGACTTTTCTTGTGCACAGTGGATTAAAAAAAAATCTGTTGTGAAGCGTCCAGAGAGTTTCAGCTACTGCGCAGTAAAAAAAAGTGTAATAAACAAATGAAGTTGTGCACAAAAATGTTAAATAAAGCTGAATTCATAAAATCATTCAAAAGGTTGTGCTGAATCTAAAGCGCCCAGACAGATGACTGTGTGCTGTATCTGACGGATTAACTCTTCTGGCCATGATTCCTTCCAATCAGCCTGCACTGCGGGTGATAATTCTGCCTGCATTTCTACCGACATGCCATTAGAACTAGCATATTCAGTACAGAACAGTGATTCACACAAACACAGTTGGTTTATAGTTCTCTTACAGATTCTGAAAAATATATATAAAAAAAAGTGAACTCTGCCTCTAAATTTCATCCAGGAAGAAAAGTGCTCAGTGACCCTGCTGAATATGCTATGCGAGATAATATTAATGTATTCTTCTGGTCACCGGGAGAAATCAACAACTAGCTAGAGCATTGAAGATGTCATGCCACCTGAAAGCATGTTCAGCCTCTACTACCCCTTCCATTCAGGGAAGGCTCATGGAGAATTTTGTGAATGGAAGGTCGGGGGGGGGGGCACTTGCCACCAATCCCACTAACACGCTCCTGAGTATTGGGGGACCCTCTTGAATACCATGGTATGTGGCATGGGGGCTGCTGGGAGAATTGGCAAAAATCGCCCCATATCATTCACAGAAGTTTCTCCTAGATCAAAGAACCTTTCGTGCATAGACCAGCACTGGAGAACCAACTTTTTAAAACAAAACAAAACAAACACTTAACATGTTATTAAGCTTTATCAATGTAATAATAGAACAGAAGTAGGCAATATTTTTGGGCACATGGGCACATATGACATTTTGGGAAAGTGTCCTGGCTTCCACCACATATTGCTGTGTGGGCTAAAATGTTGGGAGCACCCTTTCTTTCATGATTTTCACTTTCTTTGCCACCCCGTTCCAACCGTTTTTTTGCATGGGACTTTTGTCCCCACCTCTACGGAAGACTATGGAGCAATATTGCTCCGTTAACGCAGGTCATGCCACATTCCAGTCCCACATTGCCAACACCTGGAATAGAAATTTCCCCAGCTAATTTTGCCAAATATTGTTGAGGCCCGAGCATTAGGTGTTGGGAGTGTGGGGTGGTAGTGGTGGGAGACAGAGAATGCTCCACCACCATTAGCATGACATAATTACCAAAAGGCTAAATTTTAAATCATTGCCGAGGATTATTTAAAGAAACCTATTTCCCGGTATTGACATACCTACTGCCTATATCTGGCAAAATTTGCCCGAGCCAATCAGAAAGCAGTGTTACAGCAGCACAAGCAACATTCTAAACAGTGAGTTGCTGGTCCGGGCCCTTTTCTAGAATAGGGTCTGTGCAGTTAACTAAGACTTAGGAGCATAGGAAGGAAGAACCTGGGAACTACAGACCAGTTAGCCTGACATCAATCACTGGGAAAATTTTGACCAGATTAAAATAAAGTTGATCTGTAAGCACCTTGAAAACAATGCAGTGATTACTAGAAGCCAGCATGGATTTGTCAAGAACAAATCCTGCCAGTCTAATCTGATCTTATTCTTTAATCAGGTAACTTCCCTTGTGGACTGTGGGAATGCTGTGGAGATAGTATATCTTGACTTAAGCAAAGCTTTTGACAAAGTACCACATGACATTCTGATCAGCAAGCTAGTTAAAAGTGGGCTAGATGGAACAACTATTAGGTGGATCCACAGTTGGCTATAGAACTGGTGCTTCTCAATGGTACCTTCTCAAACTGGGGGGAGGTAACAAGCAGGGTACAGCAGGGCTCAATTTTAGGCCCAGGGCTCTTCAACATTTCTATTAATGACTTGGATGAGGAGGTGCAGGGAAAGCTTATCAAATCTGTAGATGACACAAAATTGGGTGGAATAGCTAATACCCTGGAAGACAGAAGAAAACTTCAAAGTGATCTTGATAGGCTGGAGAGCTGGGCTGAAAACAACAGAATGAAATGTAATAGGGATAAATGCCAAGTACTACACCTATGGAAAAGAAACCAAATGCGGTTATCTCTATGCCGCCCTGAGATCTTAATGATATAGGGAGGGATACCAATGTTTAAAATAAATAAATAAACAAATAAATAAATAAGATGGGGGACACTTGGGTCGGCAATACTACAAGTGAGAAAGATCTTGGGATTGTTGTAGATCACAAGCTGAATATGAGCCAACAGTGTGATGTGGTGGCAAAAAAAGGCAAATACTATCTTGGGATACATAAATAGAAGTATAGCTTCCAAATCACGCGAAGTACTAGTTCCCCTCTATTCGGCACTGGTTAGGCCTCATCTTGAGTACTGCGTCCGGTTCTGGGCACCACACTTCAAGAAGGATGCAGACAAGCTGTAGGGGGTTCAGAGGAGGGCAACCAGGATGATCAGGGGTCTAGAAACAAAGCCCTATGAAAAGAGACTGAAAGAACTGGGCATGTTTAGCCTGGAGAAGAGAAGACTGAGGGGCGACATGATAGCACTCTTCACATACTTGAAAGGTTGTCACACAGAGGAGGGCCAGGATCTCTTCCCCATCATCCCAGAATGCAGGACACAGAATAATGGGCTCAAGTTACAGGAAGCCAGATTCTGGCTGGACATCAGGAAAAACTTCCTGACTGTAAGAGCAGTACGACAATGGAACCAATTACCTAGGGAGGTTGTGGGCTCTCCCACACTAGAGGCATTCAGGATGCAGCTGGACACCCATCTGTCAGGGATGCTTTAGGGTGGATTCCTGCATTGAGCAGGGGTTTGGACTCAATGGCCTTATAGGCCCCTTCCAACTCTATGAAGCTACCTTATACTAAGTTAGCCCATTGGTCCATGTGCCAAAAATTGTCAACAGCGTATAGTTTGAAAGAGAGATTTGTGCTTCCCTGTATGACATGCTCTCCAAGAATTACCAGTTCCTGAGTTCCTTGGGCACATGCAAAAATGGACAGCTGATGGGATAAAGCAACATAATAATCAGGAAGACTGATACCAGGGACAGTGAGAATCTGTGCTGCTGGTAGAGTTTACAGGCCCAATTTACATGAGTATAATACAGATCTTTGAGAATTTTATTTTTAAATAAAATAAGAACATAAGAAGAGCCCTAATGCTGGATCAGACCAAGGGTCCATCTAGTCCAGCACTCTGTTCACACAGTGGTCAACCAGCCATCGGCCAGGGATCAACAAGCAGGACATGGTGCAACAGCACCATCCCACCCATGTTCCCCAGCAACTGGTGCACACAGGCTTACTGCCTCGAATACTGGAGATAGCACACAACCATAAGGACTAGCTTTTGCCTCCAGGAATTTATTTAACCCCCTTTTAAAGCCATCCAAATTGATGGCCATCACTATACCTTGTGGTAGTGAGTTCCATAATTTAAATATGCGTTGTGTTATTTGTCCTGGATCTTCCACCAATCAGCTTCATGGGATGACCCCATTGGGTTCTGGTATTTTGAGAGGAGAAAAATGTCTCCCTATCCACATTCTCCATACCATGCATAATTTTGTACACCTCTATTATGTCTCCCCTTAGCCTCCTTTTTTCCAAGCTAAACAATCCCAGTTGATGTAACTTTCCCTCATAGGGGAGATGCTCCAGCCCCTTTTACTTGCCCTTTTCTGCACTTATCCCAGCTCTATAATATATTTTTTTAGGTGTGGTGACCATAACTGTACACAGTATTCTAAGTGTGGTCGCACCATAGATGTGTATGAAGGCAGTATGATACTTGCAGTTTTGAACTCAATTCTTTTTCTTAGAATGCCTAACATGGAGTCTGCGGCCGCACGCTGGGTGGACATTTTCATCAAGCTGTCCACCACAATCCCAAGATCTCTTTCTTGTTTTGTCACCGCCAGCTCAGAAGCCATTAGGTTATACTTGAAGTTGGGTTTTTTTGCCCCAACATGCATCATCTTACACTTGCTTACATTGAACTGCATCTGTCATTTGGATGCCGACTCTCCCAGCTTGGAGAGATCCCTTTGGAGCTCTTCATAATCCCTTTGTTTTAACAACCTTAAATAATTTGGTGTCGTCAGCAAACTTGGCCACTTCACTGCTCACTCCGAATTCTAGATCATTCATGAACAAGATGAAAAGAATTGGTCCCAATACTGATACCTGTGGGACCCCACTATCTGAAGGAACGCCTCCTCCCATATGTACTTGCCCGGACCCTAAGGTCATCCTCTCTCTATTTGGCCCTGGTTAGGCCTCATCTAGAACACTGCATCCAGTTCTGGGCTCCACAATTCAAGAAGGACGCAGACAAGCTGGAGCGTGTTCAGAGGAGGGCAACCAGGATGATCAGGGGTCTGGAAACAAAGCCCTATGAAGAGAGACTGAAAGAACTGGGCATGTTTAGCCTGGAGAAGAGAAGATTGAGGGGAGACATGAGAGCACTCTTCAAATACTTAAAAGGTTGTCACACCTTTTAAGGGCCAGGATCTCTTCCCGATCCTCCCAGAGTGCAGGACACGGAATAATGGGCTCAAGTTAAAGGAAGCCAGATTCCAGCTGGACATCAGGAAAAACTTCCTGACTGTTAGAGCAGTACGACAATGGAATCAGTTACCTAGGGAGGTGGTGGGCTCTCCCACACTAGAGGCCTTCAAGAGGCAGCTGGACAACCATCTGTCAGGGATGCTTTAGGGTGGATTCCTGCATTGAGCAGGGGGTTGGACTCAATGGCCTTGTAGGCCCCTTCCTACTCTGCTATTCTATGATTCTACGATTCCTCAGGGGTCCTTCTCCGCAAGCCCCTGCCAAAGGAAGTGAGGCAGGTGGCTACCAGGAGGAGGGCCTTCTCTGCTGTGGCACCCGGCTGTGGAATGAGCTCCCTAAGGAGGTTTGCTTGGCACCTACATTATATGCCTTTAGATGCCAGGTGAAGACCTTTTTATTCTCCCAGCGTTTTAACAGTCTATAAATAAATTTTAACTTGGTGTTTTAAATTTGTAATTTTGCATTGCTGCTGTTTTTATCTGGTAGAGCTTTTATATTGTATTTTATATTATGGTTTTATACTGTTTTATACTTTGAATGGTTTTAATTTTTGTGAACCGCCCAGAGAGCTCCAGCTACTGGGTGGTATAGAAATGTAATAAATAAATAAATAAATAAATAAATAAATATTTACTTCCTTCCATTGGAGAATTGACCATTTATTCCTACTCTCTGATTCCTGTTCTTTAACCAGGTAGTGATCCATAAGATGACCTCTCCTCTTATTCCATGACTAGTTTATTCAGGAATCTTTGATGGGGACTTTATCAAAGGCCTTCCACCGGATCACCTCTGTCTACATGCTTGTTGCATTTGAAAAAATATAATCTTCACGTTTAATTGAAATAACATGAAGTCAGGTCTGCGGCTAATTTTTAATTAAATGTGCCTAGCCATATGGATTTTTTGCACACTGCCATTGCATGTGGCAGAAGTGGAAAGAAGTTTCAACAAGCTAGCACTCACTGAAAACTTCAGGAGTTCTACTATGGGACAACGACAGTTAAATCATTTAGTTACTTTGCCCACAAAGTACAAACTTGCATGAGAAATTGGTTTTCAAGAGATAATTCATCACTTTGCAATGAACGAATCCAGAAAAATAAATATTTAAAATAAATTGGACACTTGATAAAAGGGTGCAGCTGCATTGGTCCATTAGCAAAATCAAATTATCAATACAATGATATATTTATTAGGATCAAAATTTTACAGCAAGCTTTGTAGAACGTCTTGACTGGATGTTATGTTAAGCAAAAATAGCAAGGAGGGTGTTTAGAGGCTGGTAGAAAAAAGAAACACCTTTCATGACTCATGACATTGTTTGTATGTGATGGGATCACTGTATGTGTGGGAGGGCGGCCCATGTTACAAGCTTGTATTGGGACTGAAAAAATACACCTGAGCTCCGGATGTTATCTGCATATACTCTTCCAGGCTCTCTTTCCAGTCTTATGAGCAGAATCCAAAGGGGTGTTTATGTCCTCACTGATACTCTTACACCCTGCTGATTCTGTTGTGCAAATGGTAGGCCCAGCTGATTCTGTTGTGCAAGCAAGATCCACCACTTGTATAACATGAGATTTAACACTTCACACTACTTGCATAACATGAGACTTAACACTTCCCAGAAGAAATGCCGGAACAAGTGGCAACACTCATTTCTCGATCTGGACAGGTCAGCTTAGCTCCCTTATGCGAACGTTGCTGACATGCCCATTCCAGCAGTATGAGTTTTACTTGCCTTCAGTTACCCCGGAAGTGCTTAATTATCCATTTGGCGAGTGGTGACCGTTACTTGCAGATGGAAATTGGCAGGGACAGGAGAATCAGCAGGGATTTAAGTGCCTTGTTGGGATTCTGTCCAAACATTTAAAGTAAAAGCTACAAATATACACAGCCCTGATCATAAACAACAAGACAATCAAGACAGATAGTGAATCAAGATAGAAGAGTCTGGCCTTCTTGACAATTGAACTGAATACCATTGGTAGGAAAAATATCACTTCTTTACTTCTTTTAAAAACAGCTTTATGTGTAGCCAGAACAAACAGTCTTGCTTTAAAGTGTCTTTTCCTTATAGAGATATTGTAGTGATGTACTTTCTGCGTATAGTGAAAATCTCAAAATTGTACTTTGCCATCACAAGTGCCTCTGAACAAAATATTAAATTGGCAAATGTGGGACAAATTCAATCTACTGAAAAGTGTGATTTAATAATTGCTGAAGGCAGCCAGCTCATAAAAAAATGCTGCTTAAGATGTCAGTGCCTAGTTTCTTTCTATTCCACCTGATTTAAAGATATCATAATGAGAAAACCCAACTGAATGCTGAGATAATGCAAATGAAACAAGACCAGTTTAAAAGGTCTTTGCAATCATTTTAAGTGAGAGAATTCCAACTTTATCAGAAATGAGTAAGAAAACCTAGTGAAAACTGCAAGTTAAAAATGGTATTTGGATGTGAGCTATTGCTGTTGGAATTAAATATGTCCATAAGCCCACACTGCACTTGACTTCCAATTTCTTCTTTTCTTCAAGCTAAAATTATTCTGTGTAGTACAACTATGTCATCAATTATTCTATAAGGTTACTTGGAGAGGAGTCAAACAGCTTCATTTGTCCAGTTACAGATTCTTTTCAAGGCATGTCATCTGACCAGTACACCAAAAGTGACAGAAGATGATTGGTGCCTTGTCTGGCAGGGGTTTCCTAGATAGCATGATGAAAATATGGAGGACACGGAAAATAAAACAGTCTAAGAATTGATTGCATTTAAATATCTCGAAGACCTCAAGATGAAAATGTTGTTCTATTCTTGGACGATGCCAAATTAGAAGGGAACTCATTACTACAAAGCAAGAAGACTTGGTAGAAAAGCTGGATGCAGATGATTTAAGCAACTCACACCACACCAACACCCTTGGGTTCCATCATTCTTACTGCACTGAATTACTGTGGTCTGGCATAAATGTTTGAAATTGGATCTATTAAAGTTTGATTTCAAAATCTGAAAATTTCTAACTGCTCCATAGAATCAGTAAAGACACATGGTACAATTAGACTTGGGTTCCTCCCCCCCACCAAACATACTAGAAAGAATGCAGGCAAATCTATGAGCTCCCAAGAGGAACATTAAATAAGAACTTAAGACGTGCCATGTTGGATCAGACGAAGGGTACATCTAGTCCAGCACTCTGTTCACACAGTGGTCAACCAGCCATCGGCCAGGGATGAACAAACAGGACATGGTGCAACAGCACCATCCCACCCATGTTCCCCAGCAACTGGTGCACACAGGCTTACTGCCTCAAATACTGGAGATAGCACACAACCATCACAGCTAGTAGCCATTGATAGCCTTTGCCTCCAGGAATTTATTCAACCCCCTTTTAAAGCCATCCAAATTGATGGCCATCACTACATCTTGTGGTAGTGAGTTCCATAATTTAACTATGTGCTGTGCGACAAAGTACTTCCTTTTATTTATCCTGGATCTCCCACCAATCAGTTTCATGGGATGACCCCGGGTTTTAGTATTTTGAGAGAGGGAGAAAAATGTCTCCTTATCCACATTCTCCATACCATGCATAATTTTGTACACCTCTAGCATGTCTCCCCTTAGCCTCCTTTTTTCCAAGCTAAACAATCCCAGTTGACGTAACCTTCCCTCGTAGGGGAGATGCTCCAGCCCCTGGATATACCACTAATCCATGAGCAAGACTGATAAGGAGTAATTGAAGAGTCCATTAACCAGTGCCATGCAAGAGACTGCAGAATTGTTATAGCATTCCACCAGCTCCAAAAGAGTGATTTACACTGCCATAAGTTTCTAATACATATACGAAGTTAGACAAACCAATTCTTATTTAGCAGGTCTAGCACCATACAATGTATCTGATTTATATTCTGCCTTTCCACCAAGAGAAGACTTTTAAGGCAGCTAATAAAACCAATTAACAAAACAGACACTTGATTAAAACAATTATAAATACAAGCACAATTAAAAAGAACAATTAAAAGCACAAAAAACCACCCAACCCAGCAGATGCCTCTTCAGCAACATACCAGTGTACATGCCAAAGGTTTGTCTGGATAAAAGCAATTTTGCTTTGCTAGCTGAAGGATAACGGAGAGGGGATGAACCTAGCCTCCCTCGGCAGGGAGTTCCAAAGCCTGACAGCAGCCACTGAGAAGGACCTCCCTAGATGATCTTTAAAAACTTGTGGTCTTTCAGATAGCCTGGTACCAAGTCATACAGGACCTTCATAGGTCCTAACTAGCATTTTGAATTGTGCCCAGAAACAGACTGGTAGCCAGTGAAGCTGTTATAGCAAGAGTTACATGTCGGTCCTCAGAATTCTGGACCAGCTGAAGTGTCAACACTTTTCACCGGAAGCCCCATGGAGAACCCATTAAAATAATCTAAACGGGATACAACTAAAGCATATAATGCCATGCCCATGTCAGACACTTCCAGGAACAGCTGCAGTTTCTGCACTAGTATCAGCTGTGCATATGCACTCATAACCACTGCCTAAATCCGGACATCCAGGTTCAATGCTGAATCCATGAGTACACCCATACTGTCAACCTGTGGCTTCAAGGGGAATGTAACCCCATCCAGCACAACTTGAACCCCTATTCCCAGATCTTCTTTTTGACGGACCAGGAGAACCTCCATCTAGTCTGGATTAAGTGCTCCAATTTGTTTGCCCTCATCCAGCCCATTACTGAAATGAGAACAGCGTCTTGGATTTAGATGGAAAGGAGAGACTGACCTCGTTCACAAGACCACCGCGGCTTATATAACCCACGGTGGCTTGCTTAAACTGTGGCACATGCTGACAGCCATTTGCCAAGTTCTCATGTGGTCCAAACCATGGCCTGTTGTTGGGTTATTTGAGTGTTTTCCCCCCTCACACAAGCCACACCTGTGCAGGTAATTAGTCTAATGGGGCCTTGCACGCGCAACAGCTTAAATAAGCCACGATGGCTTCTTTAAGCTGCAGTGATTGTGCGGACTGGGCTTCAGAGTTATGTGCAGCAGTATAGAATGGTTGGAAGAGGCCTATAAGGCCATCAAGTCCAACCCCCTGCTCAATGTTGGTGGTAAACCCCAGAACTCTTGACCTGTCCCAGCCGTTTCATGTATATGTTAAATAGTATGGGTGCAAGATGGAAACCTGAGAGACACCATAGGCCAACGGTCAAGGCACTGAAGAATTCCCTAGCACCACCTTCTGAAAATTCCCATCCAAGGAGGACTGCAGTTGTAATCAGGGCTGTGGAGTCGGCACATAAAACCTCAGACTCCTTTATTCATAGCACCTCCGACTCCAACTTCTTTAATTATATATTGATATAGGAAATAAATTTCCTATATATTTCCTACATCGACTGCAAGCACGCAACTTTTTAGAATCCTAACCTGTTAAAGCCCGGGTCTAAAGGCTATAGCTAAGACATTCTGGTTTATTTTATTTTATTTATTAAAGAAGCCCAAAAATGAAAACAATGAAGTTATATATTTTTTATTTATTTAATTGCATTTATATCGCCCCATAGCCGAAGTTCTCTGGGCGGTTTATCAAAAGACTATAGAGTATAAATTAATAGGATATGAACTATAAAAGAAAATCAGAAACAACTTTCTCTACTAGTTCAAAAATCTAAAGTATATACTTTGATATCAAAGTCAAAACTACAAAAAAGTAAAAAATAATTGAATACCTAAAAAAACGTAACAAATGACCATTTTAAAAGAAATGAACTTAGTTAGGTACATAAGTAACATAAACCTTTTTCAAGATTAAAGTATCGTTTGAATATAAAATTCAAGTGAATATACATTTAATGAAATAAACATTACCGTATTTCTTTGATTCTAAGACACACTTTTCCCCCTATATAAAATCTCTAAAAACTGGGTGCGTCTTAGAATCGCGGGTGCATTTATTATTTCTTAGAATCAAAGCTTTTTTTTTCTGTTGGTGGTACTGAAATTAGTGTGCGTCTTACAATCGAAGAAATGCGGTATATTGTAGAAGATTGAAGACTAACATATTGCTGTTAGAAACAGAATTGCTTCTGCCAAATCCTCCCTCATAGAAGCCCTTAAATCTGATTTGACTATTTTCAGTGCCGAAAACAGTATTTCAACACTGACTTGGGTGGGTGGCATTGCTGTTACAGTTCTAGCTGCATCACTAATAACCGCTGGATAAACTAGGATGGCTTCTTCTATAGTCAGTTTTGAATTGGCTGGAATCCAGGACAATCTTGGTTTTCAGGGACATATCGCAACTCTATATAAAATTTAAATTTATTAGGAGTCGGAGTCAGTACATTTTTACCAACTCCGACTCCAGTAACCCAAGAATTGTTTCTGACTCCAACTCCACGACTCAGACTCCACAGCCCTGGTTGTAATAGGATGGTGTCTTCCAGTCCCATCCCTGAGAGATGGCTCAGAAGGATACCATGATTGATAGTATCAAAAGCCACTAAGGGCAGACAGAAAAAGTCCTACAACTTCCACCCTGTCCACAAGGCAACCAAAGCAGTCTTGAAATGGATTTAAATCTGCTTCATAGAGAACCGCCTGGATAAAGCCTGCCTTGACTCCTCCTTGGTCTCATCAAGCCACTGTTTTCCTCCTCATTGATTCTGCAAAGCATTTCCTGGGTCAGTATAGCCTCATTTTCAACACTTTATCTGACAACGCTCCATCTAACCCTTTTCGTTATTCTTTACCTCACCCATCTTTAATCATTTTGTTCTTAGTCAATCCCTCTCTAGGGTTATCTTAGCACAAATGCTATAACTGTGCTGAAAGCAGCAGTGTACAGTAACACTTTAATAAAAAATGTCTATCTCACTCTTCTACAAAAAGTACCCAGAGTGGCTTTAAGTCTTTGAACAACCACATATTACTTTGGTTCTGATCCTACCCTTGTCTTCTGTGCAGCAATATGGGTTTTCTGGATTTTTTCCCAATGCTAAAGTTAATTTGCATAGGGGGAAAAATCAGTTTGCATCAGAAAATGTTCTGATGCCCTAGAGAGACCTAATTTATCACTTCTTTTTAGTAGACAATGCTAAAAAAAGAGTTACCCATGGTAATCTGTTGTTCCAATACACAAGTATTTTACTTGAACTATGAGGAAAAACATTGAAGTGCATGTATAAGTAGATTTTTTTATTGGAATACTTATAAAAAATATAGGACTATAGCATGTACCACACATGCTGACAACCAGAGTTGCGCTGCTTTTAATGATGTATTAGTTTTGAATGTTTTAATTATATGTATTTTGTGGTATTTGCATTTGTGTCGTGCTCCGCCTTGATCCAGAGGGAGAGGCGGGTAACAAATAAATAAATATATTATTATTATTCAATTCTCTTTCTCTAAGGCTGTTGGGGCTCCTTCAGTTTCGCTGGCACTATATATTTCTATTTCACTTTGAGACACAAACACACACTCATACATGTGTATATTTATTTGTATATGTATTTCAATGACATATTATGTAATCTCTCACATAGGTGCTCAAGTTAATTGGCTGAAAATCATTAATTACAACTTTGAAACTGTTGAATGTGCCTAATATTTTATTTAGTACTGGTACACATTCATTCTTACTAATGAACTTATGAAGTGGAAAATTTTCCGCCCCGCATCACTGCCTCTCTAACCTATACTCTCATTGTAGACTATGCATGCAAATACTCCAGTGAAAAGTGTTAACTAAGCCAGTTGCATAAAACACCTGTTCTAAGCCCATGCTTTTTGTAACAACTACGTGAAACATTTCTGAAATTCCCTCTCAGATCCTGACTCTAAGACTATTTATTTATTTATTGCATTTCTATACCGCCCAATAGCCGAAGCTCTCTGGGCGGCTTACAAAATTAAGACAAGGTGTTTTTTGTTTTGTGTTTTTGGGAGAATTCAGCCTAGTGCAGGTCCAACTATAATCTCATCCACAACGAAACAATGCAACTGTGTGAGTTTAAGTGTTTGGGGCAAACATATGCTAAGAATTTCACTGAAGTTGTGCATGTTCAGCGTGCAAGCCATGCCGAAGACACACTAATGACCTTGTCTCCATCTGCTGCTCTGTCACCAAGGGCTACTTCATCGAAGTGCTACTTTTGTTCAGCTATGCTCAGAAGTTTCCATGCAATAGATGTGCTGTAAATCAAGCACTATTTGGACTAAACAGTCTAGTTCTTTGATCCTCAAGAGGCTCAGTCTTTTTTTTTAAAAAAAATGCTGTACTGAAACCTGCACCTTTTCTCAACCAGAAAGAACCCTAAAGTCATCTTTGATGTGTCAATTCAGCCTTAGCTAGTAAGTAGAGTTCTAAACTCGCTTAGCCATTATCAGACTCGCCATGCATTCAGACCTATATAACCTGAGTTGTTTGGGCCCTACCAAATTTGCAGCTGCTGCCATTCATCTGTCGTATTCCTTGGGCCAACTCTCCAAGAAATAGCCTCCTCTACCATGAGATAGAAGTAATCCCAGTATAGCTGAGAGAAAGTTACCTAGTACCAGAGCTTCCAAACTCATTACATATGGAGAGTCACTAAATCCCTAGCTCTAACCAATATTTTTCAGAGGTAATAGATTGGAATCTAGCAACTTAATATAGGAACATGATTGCGTTAGTATTATCTACACCAACCTTCCCTAACATGCGACCTTTCAAATGTTTTGGACTATGACTCCCATTACCCATATCCATCGGCCATGCTGGCTGGGGCTGATGGGAGTTATAGTCACAACATCTGGAGGGCACAAGGTTGGATAAGGTTACTCTATATACTAACAGCAGGATTTCAGACACAAGTCCTTCCTAGTCCTAATTTCTTCATGCAAAGCATATACTTGATGACCCTGTTCAGATAACACATTAAGCCATGTTGGTTAAGCATTTTGAGCTAAACATTATGGCTTAGTGTGTTGTGTGAACCACTCCTAACCATGGTTTAACACACCCACTGACCATTTGCTGCAAAAGGGTTAGCAGCCTAACCATGGCTTAGCGTGTTGTCTGAACAGGCTCAATCACTGAGCTACAGCTCTCCCTCCTAAAACACGGAGGCTTTAGCTACAATATTTGCTAGTACTAATTAACCAGTTACAAGATGGTCTCCTCGAAAGACTCCCCCTTGAACAATGGAAAGAGGGTTCTCTGGGTGTTTCACAAAAATTAAAACCATTTACAGTATAAAACGAACAGTATAAAAGCATGATATAAAATACAATATAAAAACACAAGCAGTATAAAATCAGCAGCATTGCAGAAATACAAATTTAAAACTGCAAAGTAGGGGGTTGCTACATGATATCTGAACCCGGATACTATAGGTTAATAGTAGTTAGGTTAACTGGGTTGTTTAACTCAGGATTACCCTATAGTGTCTGGATTTGGACATCACGTAGCAACCCTTGATCAGAGATGGAATATTCAAAAAGCTGTGGAATGCGCCAGCACATATCTTATGCTGTTATGTGTGAATAAACTCAAAGTGGCGCAAATCCATGTGCAGGACCTATGTCATTAAATAAAAGGTCTGTTTAGGGAATGTCGTATGTAATGTGTTTTCTTCATCGCCACAGAGGTTTAAGCAATAGAAATGTGCATGTGTACAAAGCACGTGGGACCTCCACAACTTAATCCACAACTGGAACAAAGTGCAACACTAGAAGTTGGAAAATCACTTATTCAGTTCTGAATCTAAAGAATATGTTCATTTATTTATTGCATTTTCATACTGCCCAATAGCCAAAGCTATAGGCAACACACACCTGTACTTTTGATTTAGGAAAGCAACATTTCATTAACTTCGCTAAATTGAAACCTATATTAAGCCTCAATACAAAGAACATCATTTGTCTGCACTGATGATTAAGAGGAAAAGCCAGCTTAAATTCTTTCTTGTGAAGCCAAAAAGCAGTCTGCTTTGTAATTTCTCAGCATCCTAGGATAATTGTTGAAGAGCGTTCAAAATCCAGACTTTGAGCAGAAGCTCTTGCACTGACAGAATAGGCCTCCTTTTATTTTCATCAGTTAAGATGTAAGTCAAGAAGCCATCAATATAAGCACATGCAGAATCAGTTTAATAGTATTGTAGATATGATTATTATATTTATTTGAATCCCGCCTTTTGCCCAATACTGGGCCTCAAGGTGGCCATACTGATAATACAGCACCTGAACCTGGATCCAGAAGCTGACCAACAATGGGTAGCTTTGAGCTAACTACTTTTAAGACACCATTCCTATTCATAAAATGAAATTATTAGTGATCTCTTCGTGACTTAAGAGGACGGATATCGTAACACACTTTTCTGTGAATTGTTTATACGAAATGCTCCCAGTGTGCAGACACCAATCTTTTACGAATAATTACCACCCAACACCTTCTCTGCTTGGTAATACCACTCCCTATTCTTCCTCCTCACCATTTTACAATGTCATGCTTTTCACTCTTCTCTTCTTTAAAGGAACATTACTTGGCTCAAATTCTTTATTCAAGACCTTACTTTTCAAGAAAAAAAAATTGCATTGCTTAGTAATTTGTATGGCCAGTTTCCCTCCTATTCCAAGAGAGAGATGGTGGTTGTGAAAAACATGCATCTTACTTACTGGTTTTTAACCAAGGGTAAAAAATGACAGCAATGCCAAAGTAGTTTCAAGCAGTGCATTCCCGCTTACACTTTACTCTATAAATGGAATCTACTGTCCTGCTTAGTGTACCAGCTGAAACACAAGTTTTATGTGTAGTGACATCACCTAATCCACGTTCACCCTGACAGCTCTTGCACCAGCTTGCCTGAGCCAGTATCATACTTTGATGCTATTTTTGCCAGTACCAGCTTCTCTACTCTAGGTTCAATTAAACAAGCAACCAGATTAAGCATCAAAAGTTAACACTGTACACAAAACAGCAAACTTTACTTAGTTTTATATAAGCAGTTCTTAGGATGGAACTGAAATCAGTCTCACTTAGCACCATCTCTCATTCCTATTTATTGTTAATACAGAGCCTCTGGTTTAGTAAGGGCCCCTTAGTATCCAATCTTCAAATATCAACCCTATCAGCAATCTCACAGCAGAGCTCCTCCCCTTACCAAAACAAAATATTTAATTCATTGCAATTCTCCAATGCTTCTTTCCTTCTTTGCATCTGAACGAGAAAGATCAGGACGCACTGCCCAAACAAAACGTGTTCCACTTAACAGCTTTGCATGGCTCAGAGATTAGCTTATGTCTCCAAAGAGTTGTCAAAACACGTGACTCTTTTTTATCATGGTTTGTTTTTATACATCAGTACATTTTCCAAAGCATCAAATCTTAGTATCTCCATTGTAAATTCCTTTGTCAGTGTTGAACAGCTGTCTAAATGTAGTGTGCTGTGGTAAAAACAATGCTATTTGCTCACAAGGACAGGGTGGGGGAGAAGAGAAGAGGGAAATCAATCATTACAGTTCACTGGCCAAACACAGCTGCTTTTAAGCGTGGAGCTGGAGCCTGCCTATCGCATCACCGGCACAAGTAGCAACCAACTAAAGGGGTTGGGTTGGGGGGAGAAGATATTGATACAGGCATTTATATTAGACTACATCAGGACACTTATTCAAAGTCTAATCTGACAGCCTAATCCGATAATCAGGACAAACATTAAAAGTCATATAGTACTTGTTTCCTTCCAAATGTTAAAACTGTAAATGAGTTTGGCATCACATTGTTATACAATCGCTCACCCAATATATTAGGGATTGTGGTTAGAGAACAGTGCAGTGTCAAAGAACACAACATACTGGGGGGGTGGAGCCAGCATACAATGGAGCAGTAGGGCAAATAGTTCCTGCCGGATGGTAGGTTTTAAAAATCTTATCATCCAAAGCAATTGGGCTGGGAGTGGCGAAGAAAGTGATGAGAACTTTTGTGCTGTAGACGGGGAAGCAAAGAATAAATCATTTTGCTACGCGTAATGGACAATTAGGCTGAAAGGAAGGGGGCGTGGAGAAGAAGTTCTCCTTAAGAACTGTTTCCTTAAGAACTTCCTGTCGGAGCGCTTATGTGGAAAGTGAAACTTGTTTGAAAAAAGCCAGCGTCAGGAGAGAGTGATTGATGGAATTACCCCCACTTTAGTAATTACTGTTAAATTATGGCAATAATTCCCCGTCGGTCACGGCAACTGTTTTGGTTAAGTGAAGCTAAGAGCAGCCCGTAAATAAAGTGATTTATGCCACCCAAGAAGGATCTATCGGTGAAACCGAAGTGGCAAAGGCAACACGCTTCTAATAACACTGTCTCTCGTCTTCAAAAATTAGCGGAATTAAACGGAGATAAAAAACAAGATAATAAACAAGAGCAGAAAAAAGAATCGAAAGATCCTAAGATGGCCGCCAAAGTTGGCTTGGAGCCAGATACAAAGGCAGTTACTATGGAACAGATGACGGCCCTTTTAAAAGGAGTCAAGGATGCGATTTTCATGAAAACTGAAGATGAAGTTGGGAAAACAAACAAACGTGTGGATGGTTTGGCTGCAGAGATGGCTAAGAGAGACAAGCAATTAAGCTCTTTTAAATCAGAAGTAGATCAGATGGGAAAGCAAGTTAAGCAAGTGAAAAAGATCCAGGAGGAGCAGGAGGTGAAATTTGATGAACATGAGAAAAGACTGATATCTCTGGAAGATAATTCTAGAAGATCAACACTGCGTTTTCGCAATTTGGTTGAAAAGAAAGGGGAGGACCTCAGAAAGACCCTCCCAAGCTGGCTTAAAGAATTGGTTCCAACCCTGGAATTAAGGGAAGAAGAAGTGGAGCATGTCCATAGGGTTGGAGGCTACAGAGGAGGCTCAACTCCTAGAGATGTCTTGTTGAAATTTTCAAATTACTACAAAAAAGAGCAGTTGATGAGGGAGCTGAGAGCGTTGGGAGAGCTGAAGTTTCAAAGAGTTTCAGTGCAGGTTTTTAATGATTTATGTCAACAAACTTTGGATTGGAGACGCAGTGTTAAGTTCATAACAGCGGAGTTGAAGAAGAGGGGGATACCCTATGCTTGGAGGTATCCAGTTTTTCTGTGTTTTGCGTATAAGGAGAAAAATTACAAAGTTTTTTCTTTTCAGCAAGGCATGGAGCTTCTTGAGAATTTAGGTTTGGGTCCACGAGAAGATGTCGGCGATGACGCAAAGGATGATGATGAGGAAGAAAGAGGCGCAGTAGGGGGTGGGATGTAAACTGGTTAATATTGTGATGATAAGCAGTATAATTATATTAGAAGCCTTACTGATTCTGTGTTCCTGGCTCACCTTTCCCCCCCCCAAGAGTTAATAATTATGGCCGGAGTGCTAGACTCCCGGGGAAGCAATGGGGGGAAAAGATATGGGAGGGAGGGTGGGGGAGGGAGTTGGGAAATGGGGCGGGAGGGAAGGGTATGAATGGGGTTTTATGTTTTTATGTATATAAATTAGATTCTCAACACACAAGGGATTGGAAAGAAAACCAAAGAACTGAGTATGGATAGGAAGATAAGAATCTCAACGCTTAATGTTAAGGGTCTGGGGGCAGTCGTGAAAAGGAGGAGAATTGAACAATTGTTAAATAGAGATGGTTCTGATATTATCTTTCTGCAAGAAACGCATCAATGTAACAATGAGACAAATGTAATTTGCCTGAAATGGTCAGTTTATTATGAAAAGTCGTTGGGGACTTAAAAAAAAATGGGGTGGCCATTTTAATTTCAAAAAGAAGTGGATTTATGCTGGAGAATATTAAAAAGGATGGTAATGGGAGGTATCTCTTGATTAAAGGTCAAATTGAAGGGAAAATGTATACTTTGATTAATGTTTATGCACCAAATAATAAACAAAGAGAATTTTATGAAGAGGTACTTAGAGAGATAGAAGAATTTAAGGAGGGATATGTTATCTTGGCGGGAGATTTTAATATGGTTATGGATAATAGAGTAGACAGGTCAAACCCCACTAAGATAGAAAAGAGAAATAACGTTAGTATTTTAAATAAATTAATTAAAGAAAAAGATCTTGTTGATTGTTGGAGAGTTCTCAGAGGGGCGGATCCTGGATTTACTTTTTACTCTCCAGTTCATCATACATATTCTAGGATAGATCATATTTTTGTCTCCAGAGAGTTTGTAACTAAGCTATGCAGAATGGAATTAGGGGTAATTAGAGTAACTGATCATGCATTGGTAAGTTTAGATTTTACAGTTAGTAAGGATTACAAAGAAGCGTTAAGGTGGAGATTGAATACCAAGATATTTAAATATATTAAAGTGATTGAGAAAATGCAAGAGGAATTGTCAGAAACCTGGGAAATAAATGAAAAAGGAGGAACAAGGATGGCAGTGGTTTGGGACACCATGAAGGCTGTGATTAGGGGGATTTCTATCAGGGAAACGTGCAACCTAAAAAGACAACAGGATGTATTGCAGGTTAATCTAGAGAAAGAGATAATGAAGTTGGAAAAAGAATACTGGCAAACAAAAAATAAACATAAGTTAATAGAATTACAGGCAATGAAAAAGGAATTAGAGAATATAAATTTAGAAGAAGTTCAGAGGAATTTAATTTATATGAAAAGGGAATATTTTCAAAATAGTAATAAGAATTCAAAAATGCTTGCTAAACTCACACAAAAGGAAAAAGCTAAAAATGGGATAGGATTAGTAAAAAATAAGCAAGGTAATTATTGTCACATGATGAAGATTTATATAAGGAAAAAGATACCCAAAAGAAGAGGCAGCTGGACAACCATCTGTCAGGGATGCTTTAGGGTGGATTCCTGCATTGAGCAGGGGGTTGGACTCGATGGCCTTGTAGGCCCCTTCCAACTCTGCTATTCTATGATTCTATGATTCTAAGAGGATGGAAGTGTATGTGGACAAATTCTTGAAGGGATTAGAACAAGAGCATAAGGAAATAATGAATAAAATTATATTGCAAAGTGAAATAGAGGAGGTTATAGACCAGCTGAAAGTAGGGAAATCACCTGGGGCTGATGGTCTAGGACCAGAGCTTTATAAAAATTTTAAGCCATTAATAGTGCCAAAGTTACTGAAATTATATAATGCTATATTGGAAGACAATCATGGGAGCATTTTCTAATAATTCTAATTCCGAAGCCGGATAAGGATTTGGCTCTCCCTGATTCATATAGACCGATTTCGTTAATAAATCAAGATGCAATTTTTTCCCCAACTATTTTGGCTAGTACATTCCCCTACATACTTTAGCTAAGTATGTAGGGGAAGACCAATGTGGTTTTATAGCAGGAAGACAGATGCACACTTTAGTAGGTAGAGTTCTGAATGTAATTCAGGGGATAAGAAAGTCAAAGACTAAAGCGGGTATCTTAGCGTTAGATATTTTTAAGGCCTTTGATTGTGTGAGTTGGCAAGCACTAAAGATGGTTCTAAATAAAATGGGATTTGGAAACAAATTTAAAGCAATAATAGAGCAGTTATACTCCCAAAATACAGCCGTAGTGGTAGTAAATGATGGAGTTACGGACAAGATACGACTAGCCAGAGGGACAAGACAAGGTTGCCCACTCTCGCCTGTCCTGTTTGTGTTGGTTATGGAATTACTGGCAAATGTAATTAAGAGAGGATGGGGAGATAGAGGGGATAGGTAGCAGTAATAAAATAAAATTGAATATGTTTGCAGATGACACTTTGATAACTATTAAAGATCCTATAGATAATATGGAAAGAATTAAACAGCAGTTGAAAGAATTTGAAGAAGTTACGGGGTTAAGAATAAATTGGGCAAAATCGGAATTGATGTTATTTAATTATACTAAAAAGGAAGAAAAGGAGTGGGAAGGGAATGTTACAGATTTGAAAAGTAAAGAAAAAATTAAATATTTGGGAATTAAGATTATTAAAAATTTAGAAGATTTAGAAAACGAGAATTTAAGTGGTTTGAAAAAAGAGATATTAGAAAAATTAAAAAAATATAAGAGATTGAACCTTTCATGGTTTGGAAGAATAGCTTTAATAAAGATGAAGATTTTACCTGAGATTAATTTTGTTTTTAGGATGCTACCAATAAGAATCTCAGATTTAGAGTTAAAAAGTTGGCAGAATATAATAAATTATTATTGTAATGCAGAGAAGAAATCAAGGATTAATAAAAGTAAATGGTATTTAAGCCAAAGAAAGGGAGGATTGGGACTCCCAAACATTAATTCTTATTATGTAGCAAACAGGTTAAGACATATTGTTGAAGCAATTTTAGGTGTAGGTGATTTAGATTGGATGGAGGAAAAAAGCACAAGTAATATAGAATTAAAGTTGCATAATGTATTCTTTAAGGAAAGAGGGAAAAGAAAATGGGTTGATGATTTAGGTAATCAGTTTCTGAAGTTCCATTGGGAACTTTGGAACAAATATAAAAAGGAATTGCTCTCAAGCAGCTCCTTTTTAACACCAGTGATAATGTTAAAGAATTTTCCTGAAGATTTAAAGAATAGATTAAGTAAAGTTTTAATAGAGAAAAATAAAATGAAATTAAGAGAATGGTTAAGAGGGATGAATACAAGAGAGAAGATGGAGGAGGTTTTAAAAGATATAAAATTAACGTGGTTAAATTATGAGCAATTGGAACAATGGACTAAAAATTGGGTAAGAGAAAATGGAGAGTGTGGAGAGATGACGAAGTTTGAGCAATTAATTGAAAAAAAAGAAATCGATAAGCGACAAAATATAGGGACAAAAGGGTTAATGAGTCAATTATATAATATATTAACTGAGAAAGGATTGTCGGATAGTGTAGGAAAATTGGTTTGGGAGACAGATTTAAAGATACAGATAGGACAGCAGAGTTGGGAAGGACTATGGAGACAGAGAGTGTTGAGAAATATGTCAGTAAGAATAAAGGAGAATTATTATAAAATTTTATGGAGGTGGTATCTAACTCCGTTTAGATTAAACAAGAATAATAATCAGCATTCAGCAGATTGTTGGAGGGGTTGTGGTGAAAAAGGAACGTATTTACATATGTGGTGGGATTGTAAATATGTGGAAAAGTTGTGGAAGATGGTGTTCATCGAGATCGAGCAGATTGTTGGAATGAAAACAGAGGACACACCAAGGATTGCATTACTCTCACTGCAAGAAGATCTTAAATGTACTAAAGAAATTAAGGAACTGATAACGAATTTGCTGACGGCTGCAAGGTTAATCGTAGCTAGGAACTGGAAGAGGTGGGGGGTGCACTTTTATGTTGAGCATGAATATGTTTAATAGATTAAGCTTGAATATATTTTATGTTTATTTATTATATATGTATTATATAATACATATATATATATATGTATTATGTTTCTTTTATTTTTTTGTTAATTGTTGTAAAAGTTAATAAAAAGAATTTTTTTGAAAAAAAAGGGAAAAAAAGAACACAACATACTAGCATTAGTGATCCTAAACAACTTGATGTCTCTACCTTCGCATTGGTTTCTTGGAAGAATCTTCCATCTTGTTTTTATCACGTTTTCCAAGATCTGCAGGCCGTAATACTGAAAATTGGAGAAGTGAAATATGTGAGTATGTTGAATGATTAACAGCAGCTTTCAGGATTCTCATTCAAACTGACATCATTCACACTTAACATCTAAGTTGGTTAAAAACAAGGCTATTCACCCATTTACTGAGTTTTTCCCATGCATTTTCCTTATTTTATCCTTTGCTATTCTAAAGTCCTGCTGTTTGATCATGATCACACCAGAAGGGGAAGCAAAAAACGTTTTGGAGAGCCAAATGAATTATCTGTAGGGGAAAAAATAGCAGTCACATAAAAATGCATAGCCTAAATGACCGCTGGCAAGTTCAAGAATACAACCAACTTTAGCAACTTGGGTGTGCACGGGCTTTCTGATAGTTGAATTGTTAAGATCGGGGCTTAACATTACATCCACCAACACCTTCTGAAAGATGTATTTCCTACACTTCACTGGTGTGTTACTTAAGGAACAGCAAGACAACTCAGGTTTATTTTAAAGGTACAAAAGTCTCTCCCCTATAGCAGCTATATCTACTATTTCAAGATTAACTTTTGTGTTCAGTCAAAAATTCACCATTTCTATATATACACCTTGAAGCTGTTTTACCTTCCAGGTAAGCCTGCCAAGACATGGTGCAAAATGATACAATGAGTAGAAAATGAGGAACACTCTTCAACCCATTTTATTCCTTTTATCTCCTTAACATAAAAATGTTTGATCTAACTTCTATGACAACTTGTATCAAACTAAGGATATAATTAAAAGCAAAACTGCAGGACAGGAGGAAAAGGGGTCAAAGAGATGCACTCATCCCCTTTAATCAGAAACTGTTAGTGAGAATACAGGAGGCAATACCTGAAAGGCAAATCTACGTTTCAGTTATAAGGCTGGTCAAGATTTGGCTGAGAATAAAAGTTCTTCTTCAAGACTGTTAGTGTCTATACAAAGTAGGGTAATTAGAATTTCAGCCAAAGGGATCATGTAGGCCTCATTTTAAAATAAACAGCACAATGTAGACTGTCCCAAACTACATTGTACTCTCCCAACATATTTTTGAGACTCGGGTTAGCTTTCCTCATACCTGCCTCCTGCTTTCTCTCATAGCTTTAGCATTCAATATATTTTAGAATGACACAGAAGTCTACGTATCAGGTGTACATTCAGGAATACATCTGTGATGTTTACAGGCTAGTCTAGTGTCTGCCAATACAGAAGCTGGTGAAACATTTCAATTTGAAGCTGCAATCCAATGAGATTATATGTCAAGGATGAGGACGAATATCATTGGCAGCTTGATCTTTGCTGGTTGTTTCTTCAGCAAATTTCAATGCTGAAGTAAAGAGCTAGGTTTAAAACAGAGCAGGAGGTTGTGTCCTCGACAATAGGAACTGGTGCCAAAGAAACAGCAAGCAAAGCTCTGGCAATGTGCGAGGTTCTCTTCTCTCCTCCCCACCCCCCAATGTACATAACTTCTTTGTATTGTGGCCTAAATCTCAAGTGAACAAACATTTCTACTGAACAGTGCTGGTATTCATGAAGCAACTCTGAATAGGTTCCCAAGTTATTTAGCAGCGATCAGAGCAGCGTGTCCACAACATCGGCACAATAGGGTGGCCCTGACAAGATTTCGCCTGTCATCGATACCGCACAGTGATACATATGTCAGTGCAAGTGTCCTCCTTGCCCTAATGTTAGTTCCATTAATTGGGCTTCTAGCATCAAATGTGTCGCTATGACGAAACTCCATTAGAGCCATGCTGCCTGGGAATGATGGGAGTTGTAGCATAATACACCTGGAGGGCACCAGGAGAATTCAGGACCAAGCCATGTTTTCAAAAGTAAAACACCATATACTTATACCTATACCCTGGGGGCTGAAAATAGTAACTTCAAATCAGAACTAAAACTGCCTCATTCCCATCCAACAATAAGTCCAAGGGGCACTGAATTGCAGGGTGTGTTCCTGCTTTCTAACTGGTGCAGAAAGACATTTGGAACAGAAGAGATAAAATATTTTAAGTTTGGTTTTAGCTTACATGTGGACATGCACTGACAAAGAGTTTTATGGATATATTTTTCCTGCCTCATTATTTCATTCCCACTTTACTAACAATTACCAGTTTAAAATAAGTCACAGTCAACCTATGTAGCTATCCGATAGGAATTCCTCCCTAATTCCATCTAGCCCAGTATTGTCTATTGTGACTAGGACTGGCTCTCTAAGGATTCAGGCAAATAGACTCGCCCAGCCTTCTTATCCTTTTAACTGGAGATGTGAGATAACAAGTGTGAAATCCAGTGTTGCACAAGCAGTCGTCTGGTCACACAGCAGGACATTACCCACCTCTTCCCCTGCACCCGCCCTGCGCCTTCTCCCCACTCCACCGACAGAAACTGTTCCATTAGCGGGAGGGATTAATTGGATACTACCCTGGACTTTCTGCATGCATCCTGAGCTATAGCTCTGCCCCTAACAGATTACTATTAACCACACACAAAATACTAAGGACCACTTACAAACTACAAGGAAACAGTGACAGAAGCAGCAACTCTTGCATCTTCTTTACATATTTCTGTGTAGCATGAAAAGGGGAAACTTGCTTCTCTCACCAATGAGGACCATACATGCACACACACCTACACACATGCAAGCATAACATGCAAAGTAAACCTAACATAGTAAGGAAGGAAAATAATCAAATGATACTGTGACCAGCTTGTTTTCTTGACTTAATGGTATGTCAGTGGTCATCCTATTTTACAACTTCTTTCCTTGTTAAAATCAATAGAAATATGGTCTCGTAGCAAGCCTACTAGTCTTGGGGGAAAGTTCAGGACAATCTGCAAATATTTACAAACACAGATGATTCAAGGTTCCATGTAGCATTGCTTCCCTCTAGATCAGGGGTGGGCAGCTTGTCACCCTCCAGACATTTTGGCCTACAATGCCCGTCACCCCAGCCAGCATAACCAATGGCAAGGGATGATGGGAGCTGTAGGCCTAAACATCTGGAGGGTCACAAGTTGCTCACCTCTGCTAGATATTTCTGATAATCTGTATTTTTCATTTTTTTTCCAGGTCTCAAAAAGTGTGTGTGTATATATGATGTAACCAAATTACAAAAGATGGGACAGATATAACACAGAATAAAAAACTGTATACAATGATCCCTGTGGCAGAAATTTTTATGGGACATTTATTCTATGTACCAAACCCATTCCCTCCCACCACCCAAGAAACCAAAACAAGGAAAAAAAGCAATTGATGAACAGAATTCAGTTAAAGGGAATCAAAAGGGTAGACCTTGTGGAGGCCTGCCGTCAAAGCCTAGCTGTGTCAGTTGCACAGGAAGACACCCCTTTTCTTCCTATTACAAGCAATCAACATAATGGAACATTATGATTAATATCAGGTAGTGTTAACAGCTTTAAGAAAAAAATGACTGCATAAAAGCCAAATGTCATAGTGCATAAATTTAGCACCAAATCATTTGCAATTTATGTAAATTGAAGAATTCTTTACCTGTTGCTTTCTTTCTGTTCCTCTAATCATCTCATTTTTCACAAGACAAATTTGAGTTTTAAAAAATACTGTTGATAAATCAACTTAAACATTAGTAATGTCTGTGAGTATAAAAAGCAAAGTTTACCAGGCAAGCAAACAGGCAAACATGGTTACTTAAATTTAGTACTTTGAGGAAGTTCTTAAACTTTGTCCTAAAATTTACAAAGCCTTCTTTTTATAAAAAAAAATTAAGACTTTCATAAATGCCATCCAAATTCTGAAAGAACTCATTGGAGCATGGCTGTATTCTATCTAAATACAAGGTATGTCAAGTGTGTGTGTGTTCAAACTGTATGACAACCACGCTCACATGTTTAACAGCTTATATTTAAATCTTTGAAATTTTTAGAGAAAAACATAACTACAGAAAGTTGAGGAGCATCCACTTTAGCCAGTCACTATACTGATTATATGGCTTGATTAACTGTACTGCAAACAATACAGATTGTATCCAACTGAAGAAAAGTGTTTGGGGTGCCTAGCCTGCTTTAAGTTGTACAGAATAATACCACTCTTTCCCAAAAATACAGAGGAACGTATTTTGCCCTCAGTTATGTGAATATGGCTCTCATTAATATAAATGAAAGCCAAATACATTATCTAAAGACAAGATATGGCTACAAGATTTTATAACACTCAAATCTGTTCATATTCCAACCAGAATTTTTAAACAAATCCCAAGTGACTCAGAATTTTTCAAGACTTTTACAAGAAAAAAGTAACTGATAACCTCATGGTAACATTGTGTGGTAGTACAGGGTCAGACTAAAAAGCTTTGAAGAAACAAGCAAAAATAAAATAAAAATTAAAACAAATGCTAAATCTAAAAATGGAGATACCTTCCTCAAAGTCTGAGTGGAAGAAAGACAGAAATCAATTAAAAATTGTGTACTTACTTTGGTGTTCATATTCTGAGAGAATTCCAAAATAGTATCAACTCTTGTCCACGCATCAGGGTGTTCCTTTAAGTGAGTCAAGACCTCCTGTGCCATCCTTTGCTAGAAAAGGGTAATAATTAACAGCTGTCAAAATAGCTTATGCACCTTGGTTTATAACAGTGCTTTCCAAGTTTCAGAAAGCTGAGACACACTTTTTTCCTGGATGAAAGACAATTAGACGCACACTTCATTCCAAAACCAGAAAAAGGGTTAACTTTATGAAGTGCATAAGAAATACCTTCAAGGAATCTGTGTGTGCTATCTAACTGGAAGAAGGTATGTTCAAATCAGTTATGTCTACCGTGTCAAGGCACTACAGACAGCAGACATTTCTTCTAAAGGGCAAGTAATTCTATTTCTCTGTATCAAGAGTGACAGAAACAAGACTTGCAGAGGAATGACTGTGGTGTTACACCCCACAAGTCAGTTCCCTAATGGATGTCTAAGATTTGTAAGTCTATTGTGTTTAGAATGTTGACCTGAGTGGGTGGAGATTGAAGATCTTAGGAGGCGGGGAGGAGGATATATAAGGGAATGACTGAGGTGATAGGGGGTGTTTTTAAAGTAATTTGGTTCGGGGGAGAATTAGAGATCAGGGTAAAGAGGATGGCCTTTTGAGTGTAGTGTGCAGATAGTCAGTTGGTGTATATTAAACAATCCTGATAATAAAGAAAGCTCAAGAGTGAAGGTATGAGAGAAAGGAAAGCGTGTATGAGGAGAAAAGATTGGATGAGAGGTCTTAACAAGGATCTGAAAAGTTTTATTATGAAACAAAGTTTGTGAACATTGAAATACATTTTTATTCAGTTTGTTTTACTACCACAAAAATCCCACGTGTCTCCTTGGCATTTATCATCTGCAGTTATATACATCTAACACCCGTTCTGACATTAATTCACCATCAGCACATATAATTCACAGCACATTATTTTATACCTGAAATTATTCCTGTTTACCCCCTTTCTCCACATAGTTTGTAGAAAGGTGGTGTTTGTCCCTCACCTCAGGCTCATAAAGTGATGGTGCTTAGCTTGAGCAGGGAGTGCTGTAAAGAGCCTGTGTCGCGGCACAATGACCTGCACCCAATAGTGTCTGACCAGAAGGAGGCATGGCCAGAACAGTGAATCATGCAGAGGGCAGCCTGCTCTGCAGTTGGTACTTGGAGCACACAAGTCTTTAATTATTCCGTTTCTATCCCTCCCAGCACAACAGCTATTCTCTCACAGTTCACTCGTGCACCCTGCCACATAGCCTGAGAATTTCTGGTTTAATTATTAAGTTTACTTTTCTTGGTGTGTAACATTTAGGCAGTTCTGTCTTTATCATCAATTCTTCAGTTAGGACAGAAGCAACATCAATCCACAACATGGGAGCCTGTCAACGCTACTCAATGTGCTTTTTAAATTCCAAGCTGTAATCTATACTTACTCACTTTCAAAATCACAGGGCAATATCCAAAGCTGTTGCTTGCACTTATGACATACTGCTAGCATGAGCAACCTCTAGTTGTAAGTTAGTGCAGCAGATTTCCCCTCTAAAACCCATTTCACCTGCTTCTGCTATTGGGAGCATTGCCAGAGCAGGAGTGGGGAAGCTCTTTCAGTCTGAAGGCTGAATTTAGTTTCAGAGATGTTTTTGAGGGGCTGCATTCCAGTGGTGGGCAGAGACGAAGGCAAAAAAGTGGAGTCAAAGACAAAAAGTGGGGGCCAAAATATTGTCATATTGTAGCTCAAAGCTTACTGCCAGTAATTAAACCTTCAAAGAGGCATTTCAATTTTTAGATGGGGGGACGATGACGACATAAACACCCGGAAACTGACAAAAAAATTGGTTGGGGGAAAGAGCGTGGGGACCAGAGGAAGGGTGCGTGGCCATCTGGGGAATGGTGGAGAGGACCAGATTAGGGCCTTAGCTAGACCTAAGGTTTATCCCGGGATCGTCCCGGGGTCATCCCTGTTCATGTAAATAACATACAGGATATCCCAGGAGCAGGCAGGGTCAACCCTGGGATAAATCTTAGGTCTAGGTAAGGCCTAGGATTCCAGGAGGGGTGGATTTGACCCCTGGGCCCGAGGTCACAACTCCTGCACTAGAGGTCTCTTATGCTAGTGGTACATCAACAGGGCAAGCGGACCAGAAGCGCTGGATACTGCCCACGGCTTTTAAAGTACAAAAAGCAAGAACACGCTTTAGAATTGTTTCTCTACAATGGGTAACAACTAAAATCTGCATTTTAAAACTGTACGTTCACAAAAATATAGTCTTTATACATCAGAAAAATTAGTATATATTTGATACTAAACACCACTAGTTCAATCTACAACAGTAACACAAGACAAATCATCTAAATTTGGAAGAATTTTTTTGACACACCTAAGTAAAGACACCTGATAAGGCACAGATTTGTACATACTTTTCAGACTGTATCTGCATTGCTATACTTTCATTTAGCAATCCAGTAGGAATTGGGGGGGGGGGGGGAACCATCCTAAACTTAGACTAGAACATAGATGCTGTATTCTAGAAACTTGATTGCCAACTTCCAAAGGCATGATGTCTTTAAGGCAAAGATAGGAACCTTTTTAAGCATTTCAGCCCTGCTCACTACATTCCAGTAGTGAGCAGGGCTGAAGGCAAAGGGGGCAGGACTAAAGGCCAAAGAGTTGGTGGTCCAAAATACAAAAATTACCAGCATATTTATCTTAAAGCTTTCTGCCAGTAACTGTTAAGAGAGGCATTTCAACCTCTTAGAATGGGGGAAAGCCGTAAAAAAGTGAGGAAGCCACCAAATCAGAAGTAGTTGGGTGTGTGTGTGGGGGGGGGGGGGGGGGGAGAGAGAGCATAGTTATCTGGGTAGGGACCATATTGGAATCCCAAGATGGCTGGATGTGGACCCTGGGCCTGAGGTTCCCACTTCACACACTCAGAACCAACTTGAATATCAATTATAGAACCTGCTGCCTAGAACCATCTTAGAGTGAGAAATCTCAAGTGCACAATGTAAAAAAAAAGTGTGTGGGGAGAGATACTTTTAGTGCTTGGAATCCTAATCTATTCATACTTTCTACTGAGTAGTACAAATTTGCAGAATCTGAATTTCTAGTGTTTGAAGCAAATGTTAATGGAAAGAAATGCTTCTGAAGGACACATTATTCCCAAATATAAATAATGGCTAGAAAGTCATCAAGCTAATTTAAAACAGGACCCCATTTTATGTTCGCTTGCAACTCTCTTTTCATTAAGAACCCGAAGTACCAGGAATGAAATATATGGAATGGTCAACTTATTATGCCACATAATACAACTGACTCAACACAATAACTTGCCCAGCCAGGCTATTGAGTACAACTCAATGTTCTTCTGTTTACCCCCTCCCCCAAATGAGGTTCTACCAAATGAGGCTGCAAATGAGGGTCTTGTAGGAAAAGGCAATGGATTAAATGCAGCACTGCTTGAGGTATCTTTGTCTTTGAATTTCTTCACATGCCTCCATATCTCTGAGCTGCATGTATGTGTAGTATATAGGTTGGACTGTGAGAGGTTTGACATTCGACTGTGGGAAGTTTGACAAGTTTCTATCTAGATGTTAGAATGGGATGATTATTTCATAGAGAGAACACTTGCATTGATGGCCACTGGAATCAGACTGGACAAACTAAGTTTATACAAAGAAACTAAGTATCAAAATATCCAGGTCTATGAAGTGCGAGGTTTTACAAAACTGGTAAGAGGCTTCATCATTAAGTTTCTGAACTGCATGTATGTAGTTTAAGAAGGATAGACAAACTACTAAGGTAAATGAACTGTCATCTGAACCTTAAGTAAGCTATTTGCTTTCCATTTAAATTTAGTGTGATGGAATCAGTGCTGAAATGGGACACAGGAACTGGGATAGTTGCAGATATTTGTAAGCATCCTTTTCTAAAGGATAAGAGCAAAGTAAAGTTCAGCCAAGTTATTCCATCATTTTGCTACTGATATGTACAACTGACAAGAAATCACTAGACTCTAGAGACTAAATATTTTTCAGCACAATTTGAGTACCTGCTTGCTTAGAAGGTCTCTTTAAACACTGATTGATTGCAAGTAAGGATTTACCAGCACACAAGATCATTCTTCAAGAGAACAACCTGTTTCTTCCTTTATAGATAGAATTTGGGGAAAGGAAAGGAACCTCTCGTGCAAGCACTGAGTCAATTTAGGCATAATGAAATCACAGGTTTCCAGTTTCCAAACATATACTTTACCTGGGCTCCTTCTCCGTGATACAGGCAGTTCACCACATTATCCAACAGATTTATATCCAATTTCTGGTTGAAATCCAGCAGCTGCCGTGCTGCATGGTCTGCTAACATTGTCATAATTGCTGGCATAGATTACTGAAATTTTAAAGAGAAAAACCAAGTTAAAGAAGTCATTTAAGGTTAACACCTTAGAAATTCAAAGTCCTTCCCAACTCACTGTAGGATCTTTTATTTATTTATTTATTACACTTCTATACCAGCTCTCTGGGCAGTTCACAAAAATTAAAACCATTCAAAGTATAAAACCATAATATAAAATACAATATGAGTTCTCCCCTTTCGCTAAGGGTGACATATATTAGCTATTCCGCAAATAATTCTGTCATACTAAATTCTATAATTCATAGAATCGCAGAGTTGGAAGGGGCCTACAAGGCCATCGAGTCCAACCCCCTGCTCAATGCAGGAATCCACCCTAAAGCATTGCTAGAAATGAAAAAAAAAACACAAAAACACCATATGCTTGGTTAACTTCTATTTCCTCCTCAAAGTAAGGTCAAGGGCTCAACTGAAGTTAGTGACTTGGTTCATACATAACAAGAAGCCACTATGAGTGAATTCCCCCAGGGGATTTTCTCATTGTGGTGGCAGTTTTGTCATTATGTGCAGACCCAGTGAAGGTGGGTTGTTAGCGTAGTTGACAAGCCATACAAAACCCATGGGGCTGTCTTAGGGTTGCAGTTAGCTTGTCAACAACCCCAGCAACCCTCCCTCCCCAGGTTCGCATGTAACAAGAAGCTACAGTATATCCTCCCTGTGCAACGCATATTCAAAATGATGGCCACTGCTGCAATGAGAAGCCATGATGGCATCTCGTTACATGTGAACTGGGCCAATGAGAGCCAGTGTGGTGTAGTGGCTAAGATGTTGGACTGGGAGTCGGGAGTTCTAGTCCCCACTCAGCCATGGAAACCCACTGGGTGACTTTGGGCCAGTCACATGCTCTCAGCCCCACCTACCTCACAGAGTTGTTGTTGTGAGGATAACATGGAGAGGAGGAGGATTATGTATGCCCCCTGAGTTTCTTGGAGGAAAAAAGGCAGGATATAAATGTAATAAATAAATAAATGAGTCACACCATGCCCACACTCAACTAAGTGTTTTACAAAAATGTGTACATCTTTAAGATGTATAATAGCAACATCTGATTTCTGCCCTCCCTAAGACATCATGTTTGCAAATACTGTCAACTAGGAGAGTTCTGATCAAAAGAATGCTACAACTTAAAGCAGTTTTGTTTTTACTGTGTGTGTGTGGGGGGGAGAGAATTGAGATTGTTATTTAGTGACTTGGTAAAGTAAAGTCTCTTGCATACCAAGCCTAGCCTTTTTCATTAACTAGGAATAAAAATGAATTATTCATATAAAATATATAAGACTCAGTCGGAGATATTAATTACTTGAGTAGTAAAGTACAAGTGTTAGTGGTCCAGCCCAGCTGTACTATAAGGAATCAAATAAACACATAAAAATATTTTATGATAAATGTTTCTCTACAAGATAACCAAGCTCAGCAGCATTTTAAAGCCACAGGATTTTCTATTACCCCATACCCTACAATTGCTTCTCTCTTCCTTGCTGTTGCAGATTCCCCATATAATTTGCCACAATTTTAGCCTTCAATGGCCCAAAGGAGCAGACAGCAAGCACTCACAAAAAAATAATCAAAAGTTGAAGTGGTGCTACTCCTTGCTATATAGTCCTTTTAGCATTCTCTCCTATTCAGAAAGTTCAACACCTGCATAATCCCCGCCCCATTTAACAATGCAACTCTATGCAAGTCTACTCAAAAGCCTTGTTAAATTCAATGGGGTTTATTCATAGGTTAAATGATAGAATTGCAGTTTAAATCTGCCCCAATGTATACCATTCCTACAGAAATGATACATTAGCATTCATCTATGTGTGGTGTAGTGGCTAAAGTGTTGGAGTGGGAGTTGGGAGATCCGGGTTCTAGTCCCCATTCAGCCATGGAAACCCACTGGGTGACTTTGGGCCAGTTACAGACTCTCAGCCTAGCCTACCTCACAGGGTTATCGTTGTGAGGATAAAATGGAGAGGAGGATTATGTACGCCGCCTTGGGTTCCTTGGAGGAAAAAAGGCGGGATATAAATGCAATCATCATCATCTATGTAGCAGAATACAAAATAGCTAAACAGATAATGGACCATAACAGTCCTTATAATGCTGAAGATGTCCTACTGAACTGGCATAAATAGCAAACGAAGGCTGCAATCTTATATTCATTCACTTGGGAAAGCTCCAATGAACTCAGAGGGGCTAAACTTGCATAGGATTGGCCTATAACCGATTGCAGTGTCCTTTGTGATGACAAGTATCATACCCCTACTACTGTTAGAAACAAGTTAAGTTTATTTTTGTAAGAGCACACCCTGAAGACTGAATTAAGCACAGCAGGTAACCTCCCCATACTGTGATTGCCCCCACAGAAGTTTCCATTATAATATCAGTATTCAGAAGAACTGTTAAGACTTCAACACTGAATTGTACACTTTCCTCAAGTGTTTAATCCACTAGCTCCAAGTATCAAATTACAACACCGCTTCTATGCTTGGCCACACACCTCTTCTATCTACATCTACTGTTTCTGGCTGAACACTTATATGCACAAGCTTTAAAGCTTCATCTTTGTCAACTGTCACCCACAAATACTAATCTTACTTTAATCAGACCCCTCCTCATCTAATACACATAACAGCATCATAACACTTAGGTACAATTTTCTCCATATGACTGTATCTTATAAACTCATCAGTGATGAGAACTCGTGTTCTTTTAAAATGACCTGCTTCTGATCCAAACTACAAAAAAGAAAAAGGCAAGTATTCATCAAGCTGATATATATCATAGCTATAGTTGAAGTTTAATATACTCCTACATATGCTAATGAAGAGTTTCAGCTATTGGGTGGTATAGAAATGTAATAAGTGAAATAATGAATCTAGAAATAAATAAATACTGGAACATTTCATCCTTAAAATGGCATAGAGAAATCATTAGCGTAAAAGAAAATGTGAAGTATGACTTTTACCTGTAGTCTCACATAATCTGTTTAGAAATTATCTATGACACTTGACTTTCTAGTCATCTGAATCAGGAATACACTTGGAACAGGTGCAACCAATAAAGTCAGCAAACTTTATATGCCTATGTAATTTGCCCAATGTCAAACTTACAACAGAGTTGTGAAGAGAACTGTACAGTCCATCCTTTAGTACTCTCAATTCCAACCACTTCATTAACAACTTTACTACCACTAACTCATCACAAGCTTAGCTATCAGCCCAGTGTTACTAACAGTGCCCCTATCTCTGAGGTTCATCATATACCTGTGTAAAAGCTTTTCACGAAAGCTGCACAAACGTGCACACAACAAGAACCCTACAGAAGACTGCAGAACATGGAATTTAGGACTGCAGTCTGCCCCTCCCCCTCCTATAACAGCTTCGGTAATGTTTCCTCGAAACAAGGCATTAACTTCCGATTACGGAAAAACGTGGACGAATTAGGGAAGCCACGATGAAATCAGGAATAGATACGCAACGTAAACAGATCTAAGCACACGCACATGGGGTATCTCCAAAGACGGCAGTTCCACGCCCACCCACTAGAAAGGCCTCGGCTGCCGCCCTTCGCCGAACAGCAGGCACACTGCAGAACATGCAACATTCACGCCACTACCGAGACACAAGTAAGACCTGCTATTATTGTTTAACACCCCGAAATATCTAACGCAGTCACTAGCTCCGGCCAGACGAAGCTTTAAAGGGGATTTTTGTTGCCTTTGCTCCCCGGCAGCGGCAATGAGCAGCTGGGCCACTGCAGCCCCTCCCTCCTCTATCCCTGCTTTCTATACAGGGCCCCCCACGTGATCCAGGCGGACGTTTCAATACTGCTGCACAGAGACACACACACGAAAATATTTCTGGAAACTTCCACTCCTAATAATTCACAGATTATGCTCCTAGTTTTCTCTACCCGGTCTCCAGCCACCCGCCTTGTTCTTCCTTTACCCGCGAGGGAAGGCCCTTCCTCTAATCTCCCGCCAGTCCATCTCCCCACCACCACACCTCCCGCCCCTTACTCACATTTTGCCACCCAGCTCCTGTTTCCTCTAACCCCACACTTGCTGCTTTGCTCCATCCTCCCCGCCATGCTCCCAGGATGGCATAGGTTTGCAGGAACCTGCTGGGCTCTCCTCCACCCTCCACCCGATTACTTTAAGGCCTGTTTCAGGTTTCCCAGGCAGCACATCGCTTATTTAAACTCAGGCAGGCTCCAAACCAGGTCCGTATTTTGAAGAACTCCCATCCAAGCCCCGTGGCCTTCCCCCCGCCCTTTTTGGGGCATACACACCCCTTTCCGTCCCACCCTCCCTCTCTTCTCCATGAGGCTCGAAGCACAACTCTCCAAGCTTAACCATATCATGTCTATGTACTATGGAAAGGCCTCGGACTTTGTCCTCTACTCACATCCATCTTCCCCTCCCACCTCATCACTATTTTCCCCTGGAAAACAATAAGGACTTCATCTGAACACCCATTTACATCGTTTAGGCCCTGGAATTATCACGCATCACCTCAAAGGCTTCGCACTTTGCAGTTCCCACACTTCTCACTTCTCTAGATATTGTATCCTTGTGAGACATCCCTTCCCGTCTTCCTTCCTCCCCCCCCCGAAAAAAAAACTTGTTTCCATCCCCCACCCATCCCAACTTTCTTCCCCAGTCCTCCTTTCCAAACCCTCATCTATGCCCCATGCACATGTTTCCATCAATTGTAAACTCTCACTTACCTAATTGAGTATCACAGCTACTTCTTCTAGAGAGGGAGCGGAGAGCAATACAAAAAAAAAATAAAAAAAAATAAAAAAAGAATCAAGCCAAGCTAAGAAGCACGAGGAGGAGGAGGAGGAGTGGGGTGAAAAGACCTGTCCAGCCTTCCTTCCTTCCTTCTCAACTCCCCTCAACACACACAGAAACAAAAGAGAGGTATCCTATTTTCACACGCGGCCCAAAAGTCTGTTTCATTCAGGCCCACCCGCCCCTACCCTCTCCTCCCCCCAAAAGAACCACGACTGACTACCAAAAGGAAAGGATGGAGGTGGGGGGGGGGATGGATGAGCTATCAAAAAAGGAGGGAGAATAGGAGAGAGGGATTATTTTTTTGGGAGGGGAAGAGAAATACACAAGAAGTCACTTTCTGTTTCTCAAACTCAGCAAAGTTGCAAACACACCCACACAGAGCACCAGGGCTTTGCCACCCATTCAAATGCACAGACACCCCAGCCCCCCCTTTCCCTCCCACCACCCCCGAAAACACACACACACACACACACACACACACACACACACACAGGCAGACAAGAAGAGGGGTGTGATCTGATTCCAGGCAGGTTTTGCAGGGTTGGGGAGGGGTCTTTTTTTTTTTGGAGGGGGGGGAAGAGAGAAATAGTCAACTCCTCACAACCTCCTCGCGTTCCCTTCTCCCGCCCTTTCCTTAAAGGCTCAGTTGTACGGGGGGGACGCTCCTAGGCCACCCCACCCCGCTCACACCCACCCGCAAGAGTGAATAGAAATAAGATATATAGATCTAATACACACACTTAAAAGTGGTTTCAAGGAGTCTCCACTGCCTTACATAGGTACGCAGCCACGCTGGTCGCTGAAGTTGGGGAGGGGGAGGAGGAGGAGGAGGGGGGAGAGAGATTTGCCAACCTTTGGGAGGGCTGAGGGGCCTACACCCACCCACACACCTCTGCCCAACTGCAACGGAGAGGATGAGACGGAAGGGCCCCCCCTGGTCAGCCGGGCACCCCACCCCCCCAAGAAAAACGGTCACGTGGGAGAGCCCCCCAATTTGGGCGCCCCTCTGAAACAGGCACACGAGCCACCACTCAGGCACTTTTTCGCCACCCACCCCTCCTCCTCAGTCAGTTGGGCCGCCTCCTCCCCACCACCACCACAAGTCACAGGCGGCTTTCCCCTCAGGGCGACCCTCTCCCTCTCCCTTTTTTAACCCCTCTCCTCCTCCTCCTGCCAATCCACTCCTGCGCTTTAATGAACCCCTCAGACACGCACTCGCGCTCTCTCTCACACACACATATACACGCGCGCCCTCCCTCTCTCTCTCTCTCCCGCAGTTCCTCACGGGCTCGCCCGCTTCTGCCCACACCGTAAAGGCGGCAAAGGGACCGAGAGCGCGGGGCGGCGACTGCTTTTCTCCCACCTCACACACACTCGCACGCACTCCTCTTTCTCTCTCTCTCTCTCTCTTTCTTTCTTTCCCCCCCTTTTGCTCCCGCTCTCTTTCGTTGCTGGCGCTTCTCCTTCCGCTCTTCCTCCCCCTCCTCCTCTAGTGCCACAGACTCGGAACCGGCTCAAACCGGTTCAGACTGGGAGATTCCATCTCGGTTTAGTTTTCAGCCCATGGCGCCTCGGAGCGTGCGGGAGGGGCGGGGGGAAAGCCTCCGCCCCAAACCGCCCAGCCTTCCCATTGGTCACGGGCGATGACGGGAGGAGGAGGGAGCTCCGAGGACGAGGGTGGGGGGGGAAACACAGACACACAGCGCCTAACACAGACCGAACATGGCGCTCCGCCGCTCATTGGCCGGCCGGGACGTCCGTCTGGCTTACTCTCTCTCTCTCTCTGCCCTCCCTCCTCCCCAGCGAGCGGGTTTATTTTGGAGGCAACTCCCCCCCTCCCTTTTCACATGCTACTCTCTCCCGCAGAGTTTGGTTGGGAGGAAAGAAAGGAGGAGGGGAGTTGGGGGGACGGAATGACGAGTAGTCGCTACCTGATTGGACGGGAGGAGCTGTCTATCGTGCCTCCATCCCACCCACTTTTTTCCTCCTCTCGTGCTTCGAAGTCTTCAAATAGCATTCTCGCGGGCTACTGCTTTACTCACTGCCGCTCTCTGATTGGGTAGCTGCATCAAATGACGTCGCGGCGGGGGGAGGGAGGGGCGCGAGCTCGAGGGAAAAGAGACCGTTTACGGCTGGGCTCGCGCGGCGCCGCGATTAGATCATGAGCGCGAGACGAGGCTGAGGCGAGCGGCGGCGGCCTGGCAGTGGGGTAGAGCTGAGGGAAGGGAAGTAGGAAGTAGAAAGAGCGGGAAGGGCAGAGAGAGAGAGAGAGAGAGAGAGAGATGAAGGAAGGAAGGAAGGAAGGAAGGGAAGAGCAAGGGAAGAAGGAAGGAAGGCGAGAGAGGTGAGGGAAGGAAGGAAAGAGCAAGGGAAGAAGGAAGGAAGGCGAGAGAGGTGAGGGAAGGAAGGAAAGAGCAAGGGAAGAAGGAAGGAAGGCGAGAGAGGTGAGGGAAGGAAGGAAGGCGAGAGAGGTGAGGGAAGGAAGGAAGGGAAAGAGCAAGGGAAGATGGAAGGAAGGCGAGAGAGGTGAGGGAAGGAAGGAAGGCGAGAGAGGTGAGGGAAGGAAGGAAGGGAAAGAGCAAGGGAAGATGGAAGGAAGGCGAGAGGTGAGGGAAGGAAGGAAGGCGAGAGAGGTGAGGGAAGGAAGGAAGGGAAAGAGCAAGGGAAGATGGAAGGAAGGCGAGAGAGGTGAGGGAAGGAAGGAAAGAGCAAGGGAAGAAGGAAGGAAGGCGAGAGAGATGAGGGAAAGAAGCAAAGAGCAAGGGAAGAAGGAAGGAAGGCGAGAGAGGTGAGGGAAGGAAGGAAGGCGAGAGAGGTGAGGGAAGGAAGGAAGGGAAAGAGCAAGGGAAGATGGAAGGAAGGCGAGAGGTGAGGGAAGGAAGGAAAGAGCAAGGGAAGGAAGGAAAGAGCAAGGGAAGAAGGAAGGAAGGCGAGAGGTGAGGGAAGGAAGGAAAGAGCAAGGGAAGGAAGGAAAGAGCAAGGGAAGAAGGAAGGAAGGCGAGAGAGGTGAGGGAAGGGAAGGAAGGCGAGAGAGGTGAGGGAAGGAAGGAAGGGAAAGAGCAAGGGAAGATGGAAGGAAGGCGAGAGAGGTGAGGGAAGGAAGGAAAGAGCAAGGGAAGAAGGAAGGAAGGCGAGAGAGGTGAGGGAAGGAAGGAAGGGAAAGAGCAAGGGAAGAAGGAAGGAAGGCGAGAGAGGTGAGGGAAGGAAGGAAGGGAAAGAGCAAGGGAAGAAGGAAGGAAGGCGAGAGGTGAGGGAAGGAAAGAAGGAAAGAGCAAGGGAAGAAGGAAGGAAGGCGAGAGAGGTGAAGGAAGGAAGGCGAGAGAGGTGAGGGAAGGAAGGAAGGGAAAGAGCAAGGGAAGAAGGAAGGAAGGCGAGAGAGGTGAGGGAAGGAAGGAAGGGAAAGAGCAAGGGAAGAAGGAAGGAAGGCGAGAGAGGTGAGGGAAGGAAAGAAGCAAAGAGCAAGGGAAGAAGGAAGGAAGGCGAGAGAGGTGAGGGAAGGAAGGAAGGGAAAGAGCAAGGGAAGATGGAAGGAAGGCGAGAGGTGAGGGAAGGAAGGAAAGAGCAAGGGAAGGAAGGAAAGAGCAAGGGAAGAAGGAAGGAAGGTGAGAGAGGTGAGGGAAGGGAAGGAAGAAGCAACAGGGAAGGGCAGAGAGGGAAGGAAGGAGAGAAAACGAAAGAGAAGGAAGGAGAAAAAACGAAAGAGGAGGAGGGCCAGGATCTCTTCTCGATCCTCCCAGAGTGCAGGACACGGAATAACGGGCTCAAGTTAAAGGAAGCCAGATTCCAGCTGGACATCAGGAAAAACTTCCTGACTGTTAGAGCAGTACGACAATAGAATCAGTTGCCTGGTGAGGATGTGGGCTCTCCCACACTAGAGGCCTTCAAGAGGCAGCTGGACAACCCTCTGTCAGGGATGCTTTAGGGTGAATTCCTGCATTGAGCAGGGGGCTGGACTCGATGGCCTTGTAGGCCCCTTCCAACTCTGCTATTCTGTGATTCTAAGCAATAAGGGCAAGCAGGGAAGGGAATGGGGACTTCCTCCCTAATAGGCTCTAGAAGGGCCATGGGCTTGGAAAAGGAGGTTACTATGTAGTAAGAAGTTACTTTCCCTTGGGGCCCAAAGGCTCTTGTATAGAGGACGTGAGATTATTTTAAAATCCCCTCTTTTTCCACCTCTCCTTTTTTCCCATATACAAACCTAAGATGGTTGTGTGCTATCTCCAGTATTCGAGGCAGTAAGCCTGTGTGCACCAGTTGCTGGGGAACATGGGTGGGAGGGTGCTCTTGCACCATGTCCTGCCTTGTTGCTCCCTGGCTGATGGCTGGTTGGCCACTGTGAGCAGAATGCTGGACTAGATGGACCCTTGGGCTCATCCAGCATGGCACTTCTTATTATTTATTTATTATTTATTTATCATATTTATACCCCGCTCCTCAGACAAAAAAGGCTCTTGGAGTGGCTTACACTTAGCAAAAAAGACAGTCCCTGCCCTCAGGCTTACAGTCTAATAAAGACATGACACACAAGGAAAAGGAGTCCAGGAGGGAAGAGGTAAAAAGAGAGAGAAATTAAGAGGACCGGGAACAGGGCTGATGGGATTGTCCTGCTCCTGAAGGAGGGGAGTCCAACTGGAGCAGGCCGCGATGTTTCCTCCGTCTGCTCCTGTCCCCTTGCTCTTTCTTCTTCGCCACAGGACCAAGATGTTATGTTCTTAACTAGGTTGGATCAGGCCAAAGACCTATCTAGTCCAGCATTCTGTTCCCACAGTGGCCAACTAAATGCCTATGGGAAGTGTACCAGAAGGACATGTGCATAACAGCATCCTCCTGTTTGTCTTCTTTAGCAAGTGTTGTTCAAATGCATTCTGCCTCTGATTCATGGAGGATAAAGCTATCAATGATTATTAGCCAAGATGGCTATATGCTTCCTCCAGTGTTGGAGGCAGTTTGCCTATATATGCTAGTTGCTTGGGAACATGAGCAGGACAATGCTATTGCACTCATGTCCTACTTCTGGCTTTCCATAGACTGATTGCCCACTGTGAAAACCATGCTGGATTAGATCAACATTGGTCTGATCCTGCTTGGTTCTTCTGATGTTAGAGGTAATATATAATTGTCATGACTGCTAGCCATTGATAGTCTTATCCTCCATTAATATGCCTAATCACTACATCCGGTAGTAGTGAATTTTGCAATTTTAACTATGCACTTGATCTTACCCCGAAAGGCTGATACATCTTTTGGACTTCAGGTGTTTTTTAATTATTATTTTACAGTTTTTCTCTTGAGAGATGGTGTAGTGTAGTGCTTTAAAGCTGCAATCTTATTTCTGTTTACGTGGGACTAAGCCCCATTGAACTCAGTGGGACTAACTTCTGATATATATTCTGACATACATCATGCCTTTGAGCTGGTTCTTTTGTATTCCACTTTGGCATTTCCATCAGTGTGAAGCAATATATAAATATTGCTCATAAAATTAATATAGGTTTGCACTGTAAATCTGGTGATTATAAGAACTTTATAACAAAACATGATGTCTGAATTTACTTGTTTTTGTTTGCCTTTGCCACTCCTTTTTGCTTCTTTGTTGTGTCTTTTTAAATTGTATACCTGACTTTTTGTTGCTATATATAGCATTCTGAGTCTTTCCAGCTGAAGATCAGGTATAAATGCTTCAAATAAATAAGTCAGGATGTCCCTACTTTAATGTAAACCTAAGCAGAGTTGGATCAGACCAAGGTCCATCTAGTCCGGCATTCTATTCAGACAGTGGCCAACCAGCTGTCCACTGGAATCATACAAGCAGGACATGAATACAACAGCACCCTCCCTCCCATGTTCCCCAGCAACTGGTGTACATAGGCATATTTATTTATTTATATTTTTATCATACTTATACCCCGCTCCTCAGCCAAAAAAGGCTCTCAGAGCGGCTTACACTTAGCAAAAAAGACAGTCCCTGCCCTCAGGCTTACAGTCTAATAAAGACATGACACACAAGGAAAAGGAGTTCAGGAGGGAGGGAGGGAGGAGAGAGAGAGAGTCCAACAGGAGCAGGCCATGATGTTTCTTCTGCCCGCTCCTGTCCCCTTGCTCTTTCTTCTTCCCCACAGGGCCAAGATGACAGTTTGCCCTGTGGGGGTGGGGGAAGTCTCCAACAGGAGCAGGCCATGATGTTTCCTCTGATGCTCCTGTCCCCTTGTTCTTTCTTCTTCCCCACAGGGCCAAGATGACAGTTTGCCCTGTGGGAGTGGGGGAAGAGTCCAACAGGAGCAGGCCATGATGTTTCTTCTGCCTGCTCCTGTCCCCTTGTTCTTTCTTCTTCCCCACAGGGCCAAGATGACAGTTTGCCCTGTGGGGGTGGGGGAAGAGTCCAATAGGAGCAGGCCATGATGTTTCTTCTGCCTGCTCCTGTCCCCTTGTTAATAATATTGCCTCTGATGATGGAGGTAGCATATAGCCATCGGGACTGGCAATCATTGAGATCCTTTTCCAGGATTTTTTCCAGTTCACTTTTAAAGCTATCCAAATTGATGGCTATCACGACATCATCTTTTAGTGACTTCCATAGTGTGTGAAGAAATCCTTTTATCAGTTGTGAATCTCTCACTGATCAGCTTCATGGATTAACCCCAGGTTCTAGTATTATGAGAGAAGGACGAGGATGTCTCCCTACCCATTTTTTCCACACTATGCATAATTTTGTACACATCTCCTTACTCACGTTTTTTTCTGAACTAAACAGTCCCAGATGTAAACTTCCCTTGTAGGGCAATTTCTCCATCCCCTTAATCATTTTAGTGGCCCTTTCCTGCACATTTTCCAACTCTACAATATACTTTTAAAGGTGAATTGAATCTCATCTGCAATGAAGTCATTAGGTGGACTTAGGTCACTTTTTTGAAATTGGAGAGGATGATGGTTTGTTCGAGAAATTAGGTGTAACTGGGTGTTTCTGTATGAAAAAGGTGTGCTGAATTGAAAATAATCTAGGTTGCTAAAAATATTGTTTAGTAATTTGGCAAAGATTACTGTTAATTTAACATTTTAAAAATCGGTTCATAAAGAAGTTATGGGGGGAAATTCTGTGGTGTCGTTTATTATTTTATTTATTTAAAATATATATTTCCCATTTTAAAAATCCCAAAGTTGCCTACAAGAAATGATGAAACAATATATCATTTTATAACCACAACTATACTAAGGCAATTTAATTTCATGAGTTCATGAAATTCAAAACCTAAAAGTTGAAATCACTTTTAATGTTGAATTTCTGCACTGTATTAAATTGCTTTATCATCGGTTAAAGGAGAGTGATGCACACAATTTCTGGTGTACAAATGAGTTGAAGGGGATCTGAAACCTGCACTGATGCCATCCCCAAATTCTGCAGAGAATCTATGTTTTGGAGATGCAAAGAGGATATGGAACACATCAGTATAAGCGTAAAACTGAAAAACGACATGTTCTGTGAATTTAGCATATATACTAACAAATCAATATATTGAACTTCAACTTCAGAGCTCTGTTTGGTCAAGTTTCTAGATGGACCTAAATGTTATCTTGGAGAAAAATGTTCCTTTGAACTGGAATGGTACGTCCAATTTTATAATTTAGGTGAGGCAATGAAAAGGTCTTGCAGCAAATTCATATATCCAATCTTGTACTATTAGTAAATGTGAAGTGCCATGTACTTTCTGAAGGGCATATCAGAGAGTTTAGAGAACTGTAGGTCACAGTTCTTGTAATAACATAGATGGGGCATCTCTGCTGAAAAATGCAGAAAGGTAAGCAAGGTTACCCATTTTAGACATGACGTCAAAACTGGGTATTAGAAAACTTGGCAATCTATGTTGTCAGCATTCTTTTTTCATCAGGAAACACCGGTTAGCCACTAATGCTTCAAAAAAGCTGTCAAAGGTTTTCCAGAAGCCTTTTCAGGATTTTGAACCAGTCTATTAGGCCAGCCACACACACAATATTATCTTTCTCTCTCTCTCTCTGTTTATTGTTTTACTCTGTACAGCACCATGTACATTGATGGTGCTATATAAATAAATAATAATAATAATAATAATAATAATAATAATAATAATATATATACCATATGAAAAGGAGGACAGGGCTCCTATATCTGAAATTCCCTTTTCTATAAACTGTTAAAGATACAGGATCCCTGTCCTCCTTTTCATATGATCACCCTATAGGTTGGGCAGGAAATAAATAGCAAGAAAAAATGGATAATAGGATGAATGGGGGAAGGATATTTATTGTGTGCGAGGAGAGAGATGATCATGCAGAGCTGAAGTCTACAAGTAACTTTCAGCTTTGTTTGTGCAGAACTGAAGGCTACAAATAACTTGGCTTTCATCATAATTTGAAATATTATTATTATTATTATTTATTTATATAGCACCATCAATGTACATGGTGCTGTACAGAGTAAAACAGTAAATAGCAAGACTCTGCCGCATAGGCTTACAATCTAATAAAATCATAGTAAAACAATAAGGAGGGGAAGAGAATGCAAACAGGCACAGGGTAGGGTAAGCAGGCACAGGGTAGGGTAAAACTAACAGTATGTATATATTTTTGTTTTTGCTTTGCATTGGTTAATTCAGACTAATCCTGCTCTTTGGTTCTGTGCTCACTGTTGTAGACATAGGATAAAGTTAATACCATACCTACCAAATAAATACCTACCAAAATGTGCTGAATAATAGAAATAGTGTAGAAATGGGGTAAGTGGATGGCTTAAAATGTGCTGAAGGCAAGCAGTTTGTGTTAAGCAGTCTTGTATTAATAAACAGAGGGGTATATCCTTACTTTAAAATTGTGCTGTCTACTGATTTATAGGCTATGTTCAGCAACACACTGGTGAACTGCTTGCACAACTAGACCTTTCCTTGCTCTTTTCTTCCCTGTACCCAGATCTGATCCAGAGGTGTCCCAACCCTCAGGTGCAGATTTGGGGAGCTGCAGGGGCGAGGGGGAACTCAATATGCCGGAAGTTTGCATTCCGCTGGTGGATAAAGCAGTTTTTGATATGACTCCCTATACCTATAGTCAATCAGTGCAAAAGCTCAATGAGTGTCTTTTAACTGATTGATGAAATCAGTGCAAAAGCTCAATGAGAGTGGCTTGAAGAGCATTTATTCTTAAGTATGTGTGATCTTGAGATCCTAATGATATAGGGTGGGATACAAATGTTTTAAATAAATAAATAAATAAATTTTACTGTTTCTTGTTAAATCCTATTTTACCAAATCTAGGAACAGCTGTATTTTCTAGAATAGGATCAGATCTGCCCAATAACTGATTTCAACTGAACACGGTGTAGGAATCGTTTGTCTGAGGTGGCGATGCTGGAAATCAAGCCAGAGTAATTTCACACAGAACAGTAAGTTTATTTCCTAGCTTTGGATAAAATGTGGGAGACAAAACCATAATCAAATTGGCATAGAGATGGGCCTTTCAGGAACCCGAAATCCTGGAATCTTGTCTTGTTCTTAGACCAATAGGGGACAGTTCAGATAAATAGTAAAACCTTCACTGGATAAATGCCACCAGTTCTGGATAAATGCCACCAAATATTTCTGCTCTAATAAAAAACCCTGCAAACTAATATTAATATATGTTGTAGTAGCAGAAAAGCAGAGCCTTAAGGACAAACTACATGTTGAAGGCAAATGTGTGTAACAAAACCATGACTCCTTTTAAAGAAAAAAGCAGCCTTGGAAGGCTGCAATTTTGAGCAGAAGAGGACAGAGGTGCTTAACTCTTTTCCTTTGAGAGCAGATTTCATAATGTAAACGCATGTATTTATCCAGAGTATGGTGTCTGAGTTCTCTGAAATCGACGTAACTAAATGCAGCATAGAGTTCAGGTTATTTCTTAGAGCTAGGGGCCTTCACAGCTATTAATCATGGCAATAAAACCAAATATAAAAGAATGTCATGAGGAAAGACCCACAAAAGCTGTCTCTGTCAAGGACAGATTTCACATGAAGTACAATAACAAGTCCTGCCGATACAAAAGAAGGCATCTAAGCATGTTATTTTTTCAATGAGGAGCGGTATATAAATATTCTAAATAAATAAATAAATAAATAAATAATGTGGAACTTATACTGAGTCAGACCATTGGTCCATCTAGCCCAGTACTGTCAGCACTGATTGGCAGTGGCTCTCCAGGGTTTCAGGAAGGATTCTTTTGTTGCCCTACCTGGAGAAGCTGGGGATTGAACCTGTGACCGCCTGCATCCAAAGCGTGGGCTCTATCACACTGAGCTACAGCCCCTCTTACGTTGACATGTGGGATGTAAAAGTGCTTAACTTTGGATAATTGTGTCTATTTTAAATAAAATCATGGACCTGATGGCCTTATAAGCCCCTTCCAACTCTACTATTCTATGATTCTATGATAATTTTTGAAGCAGCAAAAGAAATAAAACTTTATAAAAACCTCATAAAACCTTTATGATAAATAATAAACCTTATTTATTATTTTTAATAAATAAGAATACCTCCATTAACTGCATTACATTTTTGTATATTGTTTTAAAGTGTTTTTATCTTATGTGAACTGCCCAGACAGTTTCAGCTATGGGGCGGTATACAAATGCAAATAATAATAATAATAATAATAATAATAATAATAATAATAATAATAATAATTAATAACTACTTGTCGGCTGTAGATCTCAGAGTGGCTTACAAATAAAATATAAAAATGCAATATAAAAGCATATTGATTACAAGTACTGCAGGGAGTTAAGGCTTCTACCATATAAAACTAACAACATTTAGAAACAACCTAGAAAAATAGAATCCCTCTTATCTGGTTCTGAAAATATAATAAAAAATGGTCCCAAGCTTTTATCACTATCAGGCACAATGTTTATGCAAAGGATTAAATATCCATTCTTTATCCCTTAGGTTTCTGTTTGAAAATAAACCTTTATGATAAATAATAAACCTCCTGCTTCCCCTTCTTTGCCCCCCCCTTTAATTTTAAACGTGGCAGTTTATTGGGGAATCCCCAGCCTTTTTGGAATGGAGGATGTATTTATCATTATGAGAGTGTTCTGGGTGCTCTCAAAAAATGTCTGTTTGTTATTTATTTATTTATTTATTTATTTAGAATATTTATATACTGCTCCCCATTGAAAAATTTCAATAAAAATTGTTATGGTGGGGGGCCTTGCCCACTGCCATGATGGGCATGGTCAGTCACAAAACAGTTGTTTCTCAGAAGACAAAATGGTGAGGCTAAAAGAAAAGTAACTTTTCCCAGAAACTAAGTACAAGGCAGAGGGTGAGATCTGAACTCCAAAACATAAAACCACCTCTATTGAACCAAAACAAAGATGGTGCTGGAGGATGGCACTTCACTTTTCGGCATCCCAGCCTCCCTGTTAAAAACAACAGAAGGAAAAGGGAAAGGAACCTCTCGTGCAAGCACTGAGTCATTACTGACTCTTGGAAGGACGCCAGCTTTCGTTGACGTTTTCTTGGCAGGCCTTATAGTGGGGTGGTTTGCCGTTGCCTTCCCCGGCCGTTATTACCTTTCCCCCAGCTAACTGGGTACTCATTTTACCGACCTCGGAAGGATGGAAGGCTGAGTCGACCTGAGCCGGCTGCCTAAAACCAGCTTCCGCTGGGATTGAACTCAGGCCGTGGGGAGAGTTTCGGCTGCAGAAACTGCTGCTTTACTGTAAAATAAAAACCAGGAAGAGAGGGAAGCCTGGCAGGCACCAAGCAAACAGTTATGCATACCTACGAAGATAAGGTTGTGCAAATCTACTGAGAAGGAGGGTATATATAGCATTGCAGCTGTAAGAATACATAGTAAATGAATACCTGTTCTTTTTTCTTATATTTATTCCAACAACTATTTTCCTGACTTTATTTTTATTCTCTGTAAAATACAAAAGGCAGCAAATTAGACCCACCCTCAAGGATGGGAGTACATAGTTGCTGGAGAAGAAGAAAAATAATTGGCAAGGTGTTGTCTTCAAAAAAGGGAAGAATTGTGTTGTTTCTCATTAATAAAATCACAAAGCACCAGGGCAGGCTTTGATATTCCTACAGCTCCATTCCCCACACAGTAGTTGTAGTGCCAATGAATGGGATGTCTGAAGGAAGTCTCCCATTTTTCCAAGTACATAACTTTGCCCTGTCAGGGCTTGGAGAATGTGCAGCAGAAGTATTTATTTATTTATTTATTTATTTATTTATTTATTTATTTATTACATTTTTATACCGCCCAATAGCCGAAGCTCTCTGTACATAGCTGAGGGTGGAATGTAAGGTCAGTGGACAGCAAATGTGCACCCATTATGCAATAAACGGATATGCTGGAATGGTTGACTGTCATACGTGACCCCTAAAGTAGGTAAATTCAGGCTAGCAAAGATTTCCAGCACAAGCATTCCTGAAGTACAGAGCCATGAACACTGTGTCTCATTCAGTAGGTCACTTAAGTGTAATTGATAACCTATTAGTAGTCTTTCTCCTTGTCCCTAGTTACTCTTGTGTGGTGGCTTCTCTTTATTTATTATTTCATTTCCCACTTTGCATCCAACCCAAAGCCCTTGTCTTTAACTTTAGCATTCTCTCTCCTTTCAGTCCTGGCCTGTGATATTCACCAATATCACCAATGCCACTTCAAGGTGTCTTCTCTTAATTGCTTCACCTATTCTTTATATTTGGATCACCCTTATTGAATCAATGTACAGTACCTGCCTTACAGTAAGAGGATTAACTGATTATCTGCATATCTTTGCATACTAATAAACAATAGTTCTGAAGAAACTAGCATTAAACATTTTTGAGAGATGATTCATAAACATGTCTCGGCAGACACCATCTTAGAACAGGTATGTTCTTCCATATATGAGAAGAAAGAATATATTATGACACAGGCAATCTGCCGTCTTTCTAAGCATATATATATAAAACCCTAAATATTTTAGAGTTTATTTTTTAAAAAGTTTGATTAATTAGGAGTATCTTCTTAATTGGCTAAACATTGAAACCCTGATTATCTTTGCCCCTTTACTCTGTTTCTTTACCCCTCCTCTCCTGATCTAGGGTTTGTCTATACGGATTGTTTACCCTGACCTAAATGCGCATATTCACATTTCAGGACACATGATGCAGCTGTCCATTCACCGTAGTGCCAGGTTTTTAATGCGATAATGCACATATTCATAGTGGCGATTTACCACGACTTTTGGATCACGTCTGAGTTTGCACCACGTTATGGTTATGTGTCTTTAGGGGAGTTAAATTGCATTTTGACATGTGGGCGGAGCTTTGAGGGTAATTAAAACCAAGGTTTGTCACTGTGCAAACCAGGTCATAGTGCTGGAGGGGAAGGTTTTCTGGTGAATTGTTTCCTTAGCCAAATTCCACAATGGAGAGTAAGTTGTCATGGGGTATTTTAAAGGATTCATTCCTCAGGGATGGGAATGGTTAAGCATTTCTTACTACTACTTAAGTGATCCTGCCCTTTAACTGTCCTCACAGTTAGCGTTTTGTTACCTCAGCAAATGGTTTGGAAACGCGTCTTGCAGTTTCTGTTTCTGCACAAGCCAGCATAGCAAGTAAGGGTAAATCCTATGCATGTTTAGGCAGAAATAAGCCCTACAACTTCCAGCATCTGGCTGGGAATCACTGGGAATTCTAGAACCTTTTTCTGTCTAATAGGCATAGGGTGTGCCTGAAGTCTCCTAGAAATATAATGCAGGATTCCAGAAATGTGGCATTTCTTCACCTAAGAACACAGGAAGCTGCCTTATACTGAGTCAGACCATTGGTCCATCTAGTCCAGCATTTTCAACACTGAATGAAACTTGTGTTTCAGGCAGGAAGTTTTCCAGCCCTACCTGGAGATGCTGGGAATTGAACTTGGGACCTTGGGTGTGCAAACCATACACTCTACCACTAACCCTTGGCTCTTCTCATCTAGGTTTTGTACATGTCCAGAATGCCAGCTATATACACATTAATCTGTTTTAAAATAACTACACTGGGTGCCTCTTAGCTTCCAAACCAAATTAAAAGTTCTATTGTTAACAAAACAACTCAGGAACAGGATACTGAATGGACCACCTTTCCCTTTAAACACCCAGCCAACCTTTAAGAACTTCAGAGGATACCTTGCTGGTCATTCCAGGACCAATGGAATATCACCATGTGGCATCTAGAAAATAGGCCTTCTCTGTAATGGCATCTCCCCACTGGAGCTCTCACTCCCATGTGGTTTGGGAGTCAGAAAATCAGGTGAGTTTTAAACACCACCTGGAAACATTTTAAACAACACCCAGAAACTGTTAGTAAGCATTCCCTGGCTTAAAATTCATCTCTTGTTGCTGCTCCATTTGATTGTTTTGTATTATAGTTATTATTGTTGCTGTTACTTTATTTTTATTTTTATTGTAACTTTAAATGATTATTTTAATAGTGATTTTTAATATTTTGGCATGTAAACTGCTTGTTATATCAAGCGCTATACAACTATTATTAATAAATACAAATAAATACATTTGCAATTTATTGCTAAGGTTATTAATGAAAATATCTATACAGCTCTTTCTAATGCGTTCAAAGTGGCGTACAATTATTGTAATAAAACCGATTGAGGTTAGCAATTCCTAATAACAATTGCGTAAAAGCAGCAATTTCCAGACTACCCGTGTTAGTGTGTTGCCGCAAAAACGACTAAGTGACTGGGTTTTCATGACAAGGCAACCCATCATGGGTTGTTGTGTGAAACAAGCCATGGTAGGTTATCATGTCATCCGAACCCAGACCACTTTCCCTCAGGGTGGCTTATTTTTGGCCAACAAGCCACCCTGACAATCCATGTCTTCTTGTTGGGGTTGGTGTGTCATCCCAACTTGGCAGAGCCAATCCATTCAGGGTTGAGGTGATCAGGTAGCGAGCCACTCAACAAGAGCAGAAAACATCCCTGTTGCTTTTCCTAAGCAATCCTGGCTGTGCCATAAATGGCCCTTCAGAGGGGCTCTTACTCATTTGCCAACCCCACTTTTTTAAAAAAAAAATCAGGTTTGGGGTCTGACATTTATGCAAAATGTGTGTGAATATATCTATATCAGCCCCAAGAATTTGAGTAAATACATTAAAATATTATTATTATTATTATTATTTATTATTATTATTATTATTATTTATTTATTTGTTGGCTTTTCGTACTTGCGCAAGTGTACATTCGTAGCTGTCTCTCACCCCACCCCATGGACTTGGCTTGCTTGTTGCCTTGTCTGTTTCAGCTGTCAAAGGGAATGAACTGCAGTACTTGGTGTCCTGCTTCCCTTCCACTTTTCCCCGACTCTCTAGCACATCCTTTTATGGGAGATCTCTGCTCCCCGCACTTTTTGTGTTTGCAGTTACTGCAAATGGGAGCTGCAGATAGGTTGTGAGGGGAGCGTTGCATTGAAAATGGTGCCTGGCATACCCTGTGACTCATCATGGGTTAAATAACCTACGGTGGGAACCAAGCCATTGACAATGTTCACTTCATCATGTGTGAAGTGTTAACCTCCAATTGGCAGATTTATATACACATGCAGGGAAGAGCGGGAGATGTAAACTGTGCTGTCTGAACTGAAATGCAAAAAAGTACAGTGATAATCACCTTAACAGTTGCCAATTATAAAAGGATGTTGCGTAATAACACAGACATCATTGCAATGGTGAGCCAATTACATATCTGGTATGGTGTTTTTTTTAAAAAAGCAATGTCTTCATTCAAACCACAAGAAATAGATTTGAATATCCTGATGAATTGCTCTTCAGCAATTTCAGTCTGCCTTTGAACCACTGAGACCGTCCATTGAGCAGATAGCAACGTTGGCCTGAACAGCACCATTAACCCTTTTAGACTCCCACCTTGGTGGTTTTGTTGAAATTCTCTAGCCTGTCCTGATCACCTCAAGAGCTAGCTGGTCTTTCTCCCAACTGATAATAAAAGCTGCTGAAGTCAAGAAGTTCTCCATTGTTCCCTTGCTGCTCAAGGTCAGTTTTACGACTTGCTTTTGATAAGGCCAACTTAAGCCTTCTAATGAGCACTGCAAGCCAGAGAGAATCACTAAGGCAAAAGAACGTGGCAGACACTTATGTATTACTTCACCCTGTAGCATTCTGCGTTCTCCTTTTGTCCGATTATTATTATTATTATTATTATTATTATTATTATTATTATTGTTGTATTTATTTGTATCCTACCTTTTGTTCAATACTGGGCCTCAAGGCGGCCTTACAAAATTTAAAACATATACATTTTAAAACCTAGGAAAAGAAATGTACAATTTTCTTTTCCCGTGATTTCAGGAGACTATAGGGCTTGAAAGGAACCTATTTATTTAATTTATACTTAGCTTTTCTACATTAGCATGTACTTAGAACAACATACAAGTTTTGTTTAAGGAGCACTAAACCAGGTCATTGGGACTTACTTCTGAGTAGACATGTATATGAATGCACTTCTGGAGACCCCCTTTTAAGAATGCCTGCTGAAACCCCTGTTTATAAGGCTCTTCTAAAACTATGGGCAAGAATTTGCCTTGCCACCTTTATACTTGCTCTTGTTTTTCCTAGTCCCAGGAAGGGGTGAGGACTCGTGCAGAGGACTGATGTCAAACTCTCTGACTGATAGAAATTATGCTCAGCTTTAACTCCTCTGGCTTCTGTGATTTCAGCCACACTTTCTACTATGATCTTTACAGCCTTCAGGACTAGGAGCTTGGTTTTTTAATTACAAAAAGAAAGCTGAAATTCTCCATAAGCGGAATTCTGTGCCCAGTACTACATTCTGTGCTTTCTTCCAGGCTCTGGTGGCATCTCACCATAAACACAACTTGCAGTGGGATGCCATCTTTCCTTGCCTGCTCCTTGTCCCTACCAATGCTCTGCTTTATTGGACATTAGCCTCTGCTTTAATTTGCTTGACTGTGCAAGTTGCCTAACCTTTAAGATCAGAAGAGTGACATGGCTGGATCAGATGCAAGGGCCAACAAGTCTAGTCCACCTGTGACCAAGTAGATGCCTTTGAGAAGCTCAGAGGTAGGGCATGGCGAGACAGCAACCATCTCCTGTTTGGTTGTTCGGTGATTAGATGTCTGTGGACATGGAGTTTCCACTCTTCAGTATAAAGGCTAATAGCTATGCCATTCACTTGTTGCTTTTGCTTTCAACTATCTCTGCTAGGGACTATCACAACAGCTTGAAGCATTGTTTTCCAAACCGTTTCGTTTTCTCCTGAGCCTATTGCTAATCAATCTCATTGGGTGACACTGAATTCCAGTGATTTACATGAGAGAATGGATTGGGGCTGTTTGCACGACAGAACAGCCACTGGTTTATTTAACTCACAGTGAGGCTGCGGTGTGTGTGGGATATGTGTGGACACGGTTTTGAATATGCAATCCCTGCTTGAGGGTTGTCAGGCTGTGTGAACCTGGAGAGTATGGGTTATACGATAACCCATGGTCTGTTTTACGGTTATGTGAGGGCTGTTTTGCCAGGTCCGTACAACATGACAACCCCTGAGTGGGACTACATGTGCAATTTGGTGCCTGAGGGTGCTGTGGTTCAACATAAGTTAAATAACCCACAGTGTGATGTGGTGTGTCATCCAAATCCAGTCATTCTCTCTGTTCACTCTCTCCATATTTGTCATGCCTATATGAACTAAATATGGCCACCACCTTCTGGACTATCATTGGCTGGATTCCTCTCTGTTGTTCAATGTATACCCTCCTACTTTGTACATTAGCTGAGGCCCTAGTTTCTATAATGATGCTCTTCTAATATGGACTTCCTCAAAAGGGCAGACGATCAAAGACAGAAGCATGAATCAGAACAGGGGTGGGCAAAAGATCGATCCCTCAGGTGTTTGGGACTTCAACTCCCAGCATTCCTGACCTCTTGCCAAGTCTGTAGGCATAGGGTTATTTTGCAGAAACTGCTTTCCCTAAAAATGTGTTGGTGCAGATTTCCATCTTCCTCTTAGGGCCTCGGCTAATGGCTATTATTCTGTCGGGCACTCTGGTACTTGTGATTGTGACTCACCTGCACACAGCTTTTGGAGGCTGCAATCTTGGCACAATATGGAAATGAGCTGAAACAGCCTGGTCACCACACTCCAGGGCGATTGTGTGAATCAGCTTCTGGGACTCGTTGAGAAAATTGGTTCAAAATATACCCCCTATTTTACAGTTTAACCTTTGCAGGAGTAGTTATGCCCCCCCCCCCCCCAATTTATGAAGGCCAGGAGCAGGATATCCAGCCTACGCACAATAGATGAGGAGATAGTTCTGCTTCTGTTTCCCTCCCTTGGAAACAGAAGCTGGATACTTTTCACCCGAATGAACAGCCCAAATGGACTCTCAAAGTGGCAGCATCAACTCTTACAGTGCCGTCTTCGTAATTTGTGCCAAATTCTTCGTAGGATAAAGTGTGGGGTTTGAGAAGGGATTTGAAGGAAGTAAGAGAACTGTGGTGTTGGAGGAAAATTCTGAGAGTGCCTTGGACTGCAAGAAGATCAAACCAGTCCATACTCCAGGAAATAAAGCCAGACTGCTCACTTGAGGGAATGGTATTAAAGGCAAAACTGAAGTACTTTGGCCACATAATGAGAAGACAGGATACCCTGGAGAAGAGGCTGATGCTAGGGAAAGTGGAAGGCAAAAGGAAGAAGGGTGGACCAAGGGCAAGATGGATGGATGATATTCTGGAGGTGACAGACTTGACCTTGGGGGAGCTGGGGGTGGCGACAGCCGACAGAAAGCTCTGGCGTGGGCTGGTCCATGAAGTCATGAAGAGTCGGAAGCGACTGAACGAATAAACAACAACAAGAGAACTGGCAACATGCAGATATTCTACAAAATGATTCCAGACTAGAGCTTTATCACACCAGCGTTATACTGTGCAATCACTGCGAATTGCATGCAAAGGACTCAGAAGTTTTCCACCTTATAATCTGCTTTGATTGTGAAGGACTCCCGTGCATCCTGCCTTAAATGGGCAATAAAGCAAAAAGATTCACCGTATTTAGTCTCCTACTTTTTGAGCATATCTTCCGAGCTGCCGCTGGGGCGCAGGAGCAGGATTTTAAAGAAATGCTTACATCTGCGTAAGCTTTAAAGATAAAAACACCAAAATTGGCACAGCAATAGATATTACGGAGAGCTTTAAGCATACCAAATTTGAATTGAATTGGGTCATCCGTTGATTTTTAATGATTTTTTACATTCCCCCCCCCCTTAAACTCACTTCCTGCTCTGCAAAGGATCGCTGTCGCCCGGTAGAAAAACAACCACCACGAAATCTTAGTGCTACGGGGATAATCCGAGGGAAGCAGGTACGTGGGATGAAGCTTATAGTGAGGGAGAAAGGACAGTCAGTTGAGGAAGCAGGAGCACTTTGGGTCACTGAGGCTGGTGGGGTTGGACGAGTGTAGGTCCTGTGCAGGAATATAATGTATCCGAATACAAGTGCTATTAGCTTCCCATCCACTTGTGTATCCAGCCCAAATTGCCTTGGCTCACCCCGTCTTTCTGCCTGTATATCCCCTTACATATTTTGGCTCTTCCATCTCTCCCCTCCCTTCCTACAAGGCACCACACAGGTCGCCTGGCCTCTGAAATGATTCCACCCATTCTCCCTTTCTCTTCCTGTGCTAGAAACTTGTCCCGGTTTTCCCTGCAGATGCTTCGTTGATAACAAGGGCCTGTTGCTTGGAGCTCCGAAAACTGTAGCTGGCCTCAGCATGACTTCTTTACTACTATTACTACAACTGCTACCCACCCTCTTGAGTTTCATATCTTAAACCCTGGAGGCATTTTTTTTTAGCAGCTGTTGTAATTTGTAAGCTCATCTTAGGAAATGTAATTCTCCCCTCCACCCTTTTTTTGGCTTCTCATTAAAAGTTGTTGGACCTGAAGAGAAACCACACGCCCATATGCATTGTTTGAACAGTTCCTATTTTATGCCTGTACGATTTGATTCCGTGAGCCGGCTGCACTAGCAAATCATCGCTTAGGTCTCAGGCTGTTGGTCACATTATAACGTGATGCGGTGCTGGAAGAGGGGTGCGCGTTTGGCGCTGCCTCCTGCACAAGCAGCATCTGCTTTTGCCTCATTGCATGTGTAAATGCATGACAGCACCGTATGGTGCGCAGAAATTGATTTATTTCTTTTATTCCTTAAAACGTTTATAAACCGCTCCACATTTATAGATTGATTGATTGATTGATTGCATTTTTATACCGCCCAATAGCTGAAACTCTCTGGGCGGTTTACAAAAGTTAAAAGCCATAAAAACCATTCAAAATATAAACCAAACACAAACAGTATAAAAGCTTAATATAAAATACAATATAAAGACACAGCCAGGATAAAATCAAGCAGCAATGCAGAAATTAATACAGATTTAAAATAAAAATTTAAAACAGCGAAGTTAAAATTTAAATTGCTTAACTGTTAAAATGCTAAGAAAATAAACAGGTCTTCACCTGGCGTCTAAAGGAGTATAGTGTAGGTGCCAGGCGAACCTCTTTAGGGAGCTCATTCCACAGCTGGGGTGCCACAGCAGAGAAGGCCCTCCTCCTGGTAGCCACCTGCCACACTTCCTTTGGCAGGGGCTTATGGAGAAGGACCCCTGAGGATGAGCTTAGGGTCTGGGCAGGTACATATGGGACGAGGCTTCCCTTCAGAAAGCCTGACCCCAAGGTGTTTAGGGCTTTGAATGTTAATACCAGCACTTTGAATTGGGCTGGACCTGGAGCAGCAGCCAATGAAGAAATATTGTAGCCCTGAACAATGAATTATAATACAAAGCATGGAAAGATAATAGTAAAAGTGTGCAGAACTTCAAGCCTTGGGACAAAACACTTTCCCCCTAACTGGACCAGTTGGTGTTTTTCCAGCTTTTGTGCCATCCCCCCCCCCCCCCATTCTTAAAAGTTTGAAATGCCTCTCCTAAGACTTAGTTACTGGTGGTAAGAGCTTTAGGTTAAAATATGCAAATAGTTTTGGTTTTTTGGCTTTGACCCTTTTGCCTTCGACCTCTGGAATGTGGCCCCTCAGAGCTACGCCACAACAGAATTTTGACCCAGGGGTGAAAGAGGGACTGAACCCCTGAAACAAGTCTAACAATGGCTGGAATATACTACTCTGTTGGGAAATGCTTGCCTGAGAAGAAAACTCTTCAGCAAACAGCAAAAACAAAACAACGTAGGTGCATGCTTGATCTCAGTTGGAAGGGCATTCCATAGGAAGTGAGCCACCATGCTGAAGGCCCTATTCCTGGTGGCTTCCAAGAAGATCTCTGACCCGTGTGGGACCACCAGAAATGCCCTGTCAGAAGACCACAGTGATTGGGCAGGATGATAAGGCATCCTCTCAAGTTGTTCAGGACTTTAGAGACTAGTAAAATAACCTTAAACCTGGTTGGAAATAGATGGAAAGAAGAACTCATGGGCACATGAGGCAGGAGTGGAGAAGGCTCCTGTGGACAACATCCTTTGAGCCACGGCACAGCTGGCCATACCAGCACAGCCAGCCCTAAACATGGAGGTACGAGAGTGCACTGCAGGGTTAGAAAGCGGTGGAGAGAATCATCTTTGGAACATGACACAGTGAACACTTAAATACAAATAAAACAAAGATACCTAAATTGGTTCATGGGGGGAGGAATCCAAACTACAGTTGGGCAATGTCTTTGTTAGGAACTATCAAAATGCCACAAAAGTGTGCAAGTTTTCAAGTTCTGCAGAAGCCTTCATCAGGCTAGGTATCAAAAAGCAGGGTAGGAGGCAGGTGTTGGTGGGGAAGAAATGTATCCCCTGCCTTTTGTATCACTCACCTGATGAAGCGTTCTGGAGAACTTGAAAGCTTGCACGCTTTAATGATATTATTTTGGTCGGTCCTAATAAGTTATTGCCCAACTGTGGATATTAAGTTGGTATACATAATCCTCTTCATGTTATCCTCACAACAACAACCCTGTGAGGTAGGTTGGGCTGAGAGTCTGTGACTGGCTCAAAGTCACCCAGTGGGTTTCCATGGCCAAGTGGGGACTAGAATCCGGATCTCCCAACTCCCAGTCCAACACTTTAGTCACTACACCACACTGACTTGGACTCCAATACAAGTTAGTCTAATATTTAAGTTAAAAGTTATTTACTGGGGAATGCTATGCTCACTTGGAACATACTTACAAATAAATCATGCATAGGATTGGGTAGTTAATTCTTTCTTTTAGTTATTTATATATAACCAGATTCTCAGGGTGGCTGACAACAATGAATAATTTTAATTGGATTAACATTTGAGCAAATAAATATGCGTCCATCTCTTTGTTCGTCATCCCAGTGCCCAGCCAATCATTTAAACGTCCTTTAAAACCTTCCCTTCTGCACTGTCACACTTTCCTCCAGTTAATCAATTCGAAATCTCTCCCTTGTTGCAGTTTTTCTTACCCGTTACCCTCCCTTCAGGGCTGCCATATTTTAGGGATGGTTTCTTAGCACTTATTGAAGAGAACAGCAGAAGTTCTGAGCAAGTGTAGTAGTTCTTACTATGTAATGTAAAGTTCCTCCCTTGGCAAGAGGAACAGAGATGCAGGATGGGGTCGCCCATCTCTTTAAATTTGAGCCAACAGCAGTCCTGGGTGGGCTCCACAATTCAAGAAGGACGCAGACAAGCTGGAGTGTGTTCAGAGGCGGGCAACCAGGATGATCAGGGGTCTGGAAACAAAGCCCTGTGAGGAGAGACTGAAAGAACTGGGCATGTTTAGCCTGGAGAAGAGAAGATTGAGGTGAGACATGATAGCACTCTTCAAATACTTAAAAGGTTGTCACACAGAGGAGGGCCAGGATCTCTTCTCCATCCTCCCAGAGTGCAGGACATGGAATAATGGGCTCAAGTGACAGGAAGCCAGATTCCAGCTGGACATCAGGAAAAACTTCCTGACTGTTAGAGCAGTACGACAATGGAACCAGTTGCCTAGGGAGGTTGTGGGCTCTCCCACACTAGAGGCCTTCAAGAGGCAGCTGGACAACCCTCTGTCAGGGATGCTTTAGGGTGGATTCCTGCATTGAGCAGGGGGTTGGACTCAATGGCCTTGTAGGCCCCTTCCAACTCTGCTATTCTATGATTCTATGATGGGTTAAACATTTCCTCTAGCACTCTTGTTGAAATTAATTCATCCATCAAAACTCATGTGGTTATTTGGCAAAAGTTTTTTTCATCAGCTGAAAGCTATAGGACATCATACTATCTCCCTCTAAAATGCTGTCTCCACTCTTATCTTTAGGTCTTTGTTCCATTCCACTTTTACAGATGAAATGGACCGGACCACACCTCTTCTTTTAAGGGGGAGGATGTGTGTTTGGATTAATTACATGACCTCAGCTCTCATCACATCCCCTCTGGCAATTCTACTAGAAATGCAAATATTTCTTTTTAAAAATGCAGACCTTTCTCACTCTACCCAATTGCAAAGCCAATAATGACAGATGGGCTGTGCAGAAGAATGTTGGCATTCTTTTTATTCAGGTCCTTGACCCATTGAGACCAGTATTTCCTATTTCAAATGGCACTGACAAACTCCAAGACTTCGGGCAGATAGTATTCCCAGCCCTGCTAATATTGGGGGAAGCAAACCACACACCTTTTGCATGCAAAGACTGTGTTCTACCACTGAGCAAAAGTTCAGAGAATAGCTTATGCTCATGTAGCCGTAATCGGGTTTGAACACAGTAAAGCAGGTTTGTTATTTTTTAGAAGTGTTAATCCCACCTGCATACATTGTAGGCACTTTAAATTAAAAACAAACAAATCAAAATCCATATAGTATAATACTTTCATTAGGCCAAAGATCACAAAAAACGGTGCAAGCTTTTGAGTTTTGGAGTTCTTTTCAGCATGCAAGATCTTACAAAGGAGGGTGGAAGATGATGATATGGTGTAGTCAGAGTGTCTGCCTAATCAGTCTTAGGAAGATATGGAGGAGGACAGACTGCAGACATTCAAATCGGGCCCTGCCAGGTGATGGGATGGTTTCAGGTTTCAGGTTTCAGGTTTCCTGGGCCCATTGGGAAATAGGAAGGAGCAGACAACTGTCCATCCTCCTTTTTGAGGATATAAAATCCATCTCTTAACTCCAAACTGTCTCCACCCTGTGCGAACCAGGCAGATTAGTTTGTTTGTAGAAAGCAGAAGTAAAGATCAGCTAGGCAGTCTTTATATTAAGACAGCTGGGAGATAAAGTTAGATGCTATGCTAGTTGTTTTTTTTTAAAAAAAGAGAGTCAATAGAAGCCAAATTGGGTCTTAGTAGTTAGAGGGGATGACTGTGTGTGTGTATTTATTATTATTATTATTATTTATTACATTTATATGCCGCCCCATAGCCGAAACTCTCTGGGCGGTTTACAAAAGTTAAAAACAGTGAACAACAACAACAACAGTAATAATAGAAAATCTGTGATACATTCAAAATATACATTTTTAAATGTATGGCTGGCAAACACTCTTGTCTAAAACCCCTAAGAGCTGCTACCAGTTAGTGTCAAGAATGTTTAGCTAGATGAGCCAATGGTGTGACCCTGCAGAAGGCAGCTTCCTTTGTTCCTGAATCCACACAGAAATGGGATTTAAAGGAATGAGAAGCCTGTCTGATCACGTGTATAGCCAGTGTCTTAGCCAGGGATATTCAAGCCTCTCACCTTGAATGCTCATCTTAAGAAAGAAAGAAAGAAAGAAAGAGTATCTCTAGCTCCTTTTTCTGCAGAGATGCAAGGGTCTAACTAGACAAGATGAACACTCCCCCTATCCCATCCCTGAAGCTGTTAATTGCTAGTTGTTAATTGCACTTCTTCACAAGGCGCAGAGTTAAATTGTGGAACTCACTAACACAAGATGTGGTGATGGCCACCAATTTGGATGGCTTTAAAAGGAGGCTGGATAAATTCCTGGAGGAGAAGTTGCGCTAGTCCTGATGGGTAAGTGCAACCTTCAGTATCAGAGGCAGTAAGCCTATGTGAACCCGTTGTTTGGGAACATGGGTGCTGTTGTCCTTCTTGTGGGTTCCTGGTCGAGAGCTGGATGGCCACTGTATGAACAGAGTGCTGGACTCTTGGTCTGATCCAACATGGCTCTCCTTATGTTCTTATATACACGTGTTTCCCCGAATGAGACAAATACCTCACATTATGGGGTTGCACTCCCTCTGAAGGAGCAAGTGTGCATAGCTTGTCACTGCATGCCCAGGTGGACTCCGTGATCCAGAGTACTTGAGGTCAGCTTTGGCTGATCTGCCAGCTATGGCCTTTCCTGGACAGGAATAACCTAGCCACAGTAGTTCATGCACTCATAACTTCCCAATTAGACTACTGCAATACACTCTATGTGGGGCTGCCCTTGAAGACGACTCGGAAGTGCAGCTAGTGCAAAATGCAGCAGCTAGACTGCTGACTGGTACATCTCACAGAGACCACATAACACCGGTCTTAAAGGAATTACACTGGCTGCCTATAGGCTTCCGGTCAGAATTCAAGGTGTTGATAATGACGTTTAAAGCCCTATACGACTTGGGATTTTGATACTTGAGGGAGCCCCTCTCCTTATATATGCCTGCCCGAAACTTGAGATCTGTTGGAGGAACCCGCCCCTGTGTCACACCAATGCGAGGCATATGCTGTGGTGGGACGTGGGAGAGGGCTTTCTCTATTGTGGCACCCCGACTGGTGCCGACACTGGCTGTATTTCAGCACCAAGTTAAGACATGGCTTTTAAACAAAGCCTTTGATGGCTAAATTCACCAAGCCTGTACATAGTTTTAATTCTTTTAATTGGTTTTACTGTTTTTCAATTAACTTATTGTTTACTTTGTTTTTAGCTGTGTATATTTATTGTTTTATATTGTTCGTATGGTTTTACCCATAGGCCGCCCTGAGATCCTTCTGATATAGGGCGGGATACAAATGTTTTAATAAATAAATAGTAAAATAAATTATTTGAACGCTTAGCATTGTGTATTATGATTCTGGTTTTCTGAATTTCCGTAAATCGCCTCGGTTGGTTCCCAGGAAGGCGGAATAAAAATGCAATTAAAAAAATATGAGATGAATAATAAATAAAGATGCAAGAGAAGAAACACTGAGAAAAGGTGTCCGTTAGGCCAATTTGGATGTTTTAAGACAAGAGCTGAAGACAGTGTAGCTGGTAGAATGAGATAAAGATTTTATGCCACCTACTGGCCCATCTAGGATCTGCAGCTTCAGTCAAAAACTAGTAAAGTGTTAGGCGATGAGATTGCTGTTTACACTACCGGCTTAAACAGGTTTAACTGTCGTTCCTTCTCCCTAAAGAATTCTGGGAACTGTAGTCTTGGGAGCAGAGACAGTTCAGCATGCTCACCGAACTACAATTCCCTAGATGCTTTGCTGGATGAAGCTGCGACATTTTAAACGGGTATAAACTTGATACGCTTGTATAAAACAAATATACAAAAAGAAGAAAACAAACAAAACCCAAGAATCAAGAGACTTGTGGCATCTTAAAAGTTTAACACTGTGATTGTGACACAAGATTTCATGGGCAAAATCTTGCTTCATCAGATGAATCTTCTAGGATACGTTGAAGTTGGGGATCCTCTTCTATTCATTTCATGTCATTTAACTGCATTTCTATATTGACCGATAGCCAAAGCACTCTATCTCGCTCTGCCTAATGGTAGGGCTGGCTCCATAACTAAGGGACTTTCTGCCAATAGTAATGAACTAACAGTTCAGTGTAGTTGCTTAGGAGCTGAGCGATAAATAAGGAAGCCCTCAGTTCAAATCTCATCTTGTCCAAGAGCTCATGAACTGACCTCACTAAGTATTACTATTTGTTTATTTATTTTATTTATTACATTTTTATACTGCCCAATAGACAAAGCTTTCTGGGCGGTTCACAAAAACTAAAACCATAATAAAACAACCAACAGTTTAAAAACACAAATACAAAATACAGTATAAAAAGCACAACCAGGATAAAACCACGCAGCAAAAATTGATATGAGGTTATTATAAGGATTACAGAGATATGTCAAGTGGTTTGAACCCTCCGTAGAACAAAGCTGAACAACCTATGGACCTCCAAATGCTGTGGGACATGGCTATTGGCCATGCTGGCTGGGGCTAATGGCCATTGGAGTCCAAGAACATCTGTAGAACCACACAGCTTTTCCTCCCCTGCTCTAAAGTTTTGTATATATTACGGGCAAACAGACCCAGCTTTGCATGAGTTAGAATATCTACAATTATTAAGGGCTCAATCCTATGCATGTTTAGACAGAAAAAAGTCCCACAACTCTAGGGTGATCATATGAAAAGGACGACAAGGCTCCTGTATCTTTAACAGTTGCATAGAAAAGGGAATTTCAGCAGGTGTCATTTGTATATATGGAGAACCTGGTGAAATTCCCTCTTCATCACAGCAGTTAAAGCTGCAGGAGCTATACTAGAGAGATCAGATTTAAAAGAGGGCAGGGCACCTGCAGCTTTAACTGTTGTGATGAAGAGGAAATTTCACCAGGTTCCCCATATATACAAATGACACCTGCTGAAATTTCCTTTTCAATACAAGTTATTGAATATCTTGTATTCAATATCTTTACATGTTAAAGATACAGGAGCCCTGCCCTTCTTTTCATATGGTCACCCTACACAACTCCCAGCATTCTCCAGAGCCCTGTCTGGATCACATCAAAGATCTATCTAGCCTACCTATTTCCAACAGTGGCCAACCATGTTTTTGGGAAGCCCGCAAAGTATGAAAGCACCACTGTTGTTCTCTGGGAATTGGTTTTCAGTGGCAGACTGCTTTAGTACATGGAGCTTCTATTTAGCTATCATTACTAAGCAATGGTATTCCCCGTAGTAACCTATGGCTGCGAGAGCTGGACCATAAGGAAGGCTGAGCGAAGGAAGATAGATGCTTTTGAACAGTGGTGTTGGAGGAAAATTCTGAGAGTGCCTTGGACCGCAAGAAGATCAAACCAGTCCATACTCCAGGAAATAAAGCCAGACTGCTCACTTGAGGGACTGATACTAAAGGCAAAACTGAAGTACTTTGGCCACATAATGAGAAGACAGGACACCCTGGAGAAGAGGCTGATGCTAGGGAAAGTGGAAGGCAAAAGGAAGAGGGGCCGACCAAGGGCAAGATGGATGGATGATATTCTGGAGGTGACAGACTTGACCTTGGGGGAGCTAGGGGTGGCGACGGCCAACAGAGGGCTCTGGTGTGGACTGGTCCATGAAGTCACGAAGAGTCGGAAGCGACTGAACGAATAAACAACAAACTATTAACAATGGTCACATGGATCTTCCATGAATCTAAGTGGTTTTAAAATTACCTAAGCTAAGGCAATAAGTGCAAGGGCAAAGTAACTGACTTTCAAAGAAATTTCTCAGCAAATGAAAACATGAAAGATCTTCAAAACAGTTTCAAATAAATATCGAGGGCTTATGTCAAGAGATTGGTACTCATGTAGTGGTCATGTCCTCTAGCAGAGACATTTTGGGACAAGACCTTCACAGAAATTAACAACATGACCAAACAAAACATTGCCAGTACACCAATCCTTGCAAATTTAATTTGTATTCTTTAGCAGCAGGGAGAGTAATAATTATAATCATTTTAGTGGACCTACATATCAAGGCTTGGTTTGCAAGCATTGGATCCATTTATTAATGGACTCACTCATAGACCACATCGTGAATGTTGTTAGGGGAAAGCCCAGTGCTACTCTGAGGCATATTCAAGTACCTTCCAGGGCCCAGGCAACATGCATGGCTTCAACATGCTGTTTTGGCTTTGACTCCAATGTTAAGAAGAAAAACACAACATGGCAGCCAGTGGCTTGGTGGCAAAAACTGAAGTGCAGACGCTCATCGTTACAGTCCCTAGAGCCATGTTCTTAAGGAGAGACCAAAATCGTAGGTAGCTGTGTTGATCTACACCAACTTAAGAGTTCTAGCATTTTTCATCTCCACCAGAATCAGGTCTTTTGAAAACGAATGGGTCTCAATGGCCCATTCAAGCCCACACCATCCCAAAATACTTTACGTTATAACAAAGAACAATATACTGTTAGTGGGAAAAGTTGTCTCCCCCTCCCCACCTCTCAGCTAAGCTGTGAGGGGGTGGCAGATCATGTCAGTATCTCTCCTAATCAAAAAACACTGGAGCTTGAGCTCCTGTCACCCTTTCATTGCACTACTGATGGTGACATAAGGGGTGGGAAGGAAGTCCACAGATGGTACTATGAGCCCCTTCAACCAATACTTGTAATTTTGGATACACTCCCACCCCCAAAAGTCTTAACAGGTCATGCAAAACCTGAAATGTTAGGGAATGTGGTACCTATTTTAAGGCACATTGATGACGCATCTCAGACCCAACCACTCCCCTCCAGGCTGAAGGAACTTGGGATGTTCATTCTGGAGAAAAGAAGACTGAGGACAAACATGTTAGCAGTGTTCAGGTACATAAAAGGATGCCACAGGACTGTTTTCCATTGTCACAGTAATTAGGATCCAAAAATAATGGGTATAAGTTACAGCTACCTAGATTTCGATTAAATATAAGGAAATTTTTCCTGACAGTAAGATCTGTACAACAGTGGAACAGTCCACCAACGAAAGTTGTGGGTTCTCCATCTCTAGAGGTTTTTAAGAAGAGGCTGACAGCCACCTCTCATGGATGGTTTAATTGCTTTTCCTGCTCATTGCAGAGGGTTGGACTAGAGATGATCCTTGTGTTGCCTTCCAACTCCACGATTCTATGAATCCCAGATAGTTGTAAGATCTTGCCGATCTTCTAAGATAAAATAATTACAACGTGAAGGTTTTGTGATTCTTCATTCCTCCTAACTAACTGATTTGTGTTTGATTACCCATTTTCTTTCTTAAATATTCAGGCTGCTTTTAGTCTGTGTTCACTGTATTCTGGAAAAATGCTTTTTAAAAATCATACTATGGGACTTTCTCCCCCTTCTTCCAGTTGTAGCCCCTCAAATCTACTCCAGAGCGTCCCACAACTAGGCCCATCACAAAAACCTTTCTCAGGCCAAGCACCACTGCTTGAAAACCTGAGAGAGGGTTAATTAAAACCTTTCCCCTAGCTATGAGGGAAACAGGTTTAATACGGGATCTGCTCTAAATATACGGTGGGTATAATCTGGGGTGGGTGTTTAATAACTGCAAGGCAGGTAAATAATGCCAAGCTGACACGTGGTATTTGGTAACTATCAAAATAATAATAAGTTTATTGTTATTTTAAAACTTCAAATAAAAATATAATACTTTCAATCCTCTCCATACACCAACCACTTCTCTCTCTTTACACCAATCCTAAGTCCCTAGAATCTAAACTCTTACTTTGCAAATAAAAAACACAAGAAAACGAAACCTAAAACACACTCACACTCATCCACAAACTCTTAACACACTCCTTATATACAACTTTTCTCTCCCCACTTATTACATCATAAACCACACCCACTCATTTCTAACATTCCCTACTTACTAGACATACTAAGGCAGACATATATACAATATAATCAATTGTGGGGTAACACCACAGATGTACACGGTTGAATTTCACCCGAAGTTGTTAAAAAAAATAACCCCACCAAACACTATCTATGCTAGTGGCCTCGACCACATGCTATGTTGTTGAATTCTACCTCTGTTATGTGGTGTCAATTTTGGTTTTGGCTGTTGATCAGCTGCCAGATGGGAATCCTTTAATTGCCTTTGCCTTTTATATTTCCCTGGTTGTTTTTAAACAAGTTACCCGCCTTGTGCCTGCGGGATAGGGCAGGGTAAAAGGTAAATAAATGGCGCTTTTCTCTCCTTTCTCTTGGCACCTGCCTGTTTTTTGATCACATGAAAACTCTTAGCGCATATTAATCAAGCCTTGTGTTGCCAACAAAAGGGCCGCTTTCATTCATTCAGGCCCAATTATTTACAAGCCATCTGGTTGCCATGGCAGCAATTCTGACCCTGGAGTGATTTTGCCTCTAAGCCTTTTGTTCTTCCTAAAACACAGCATCTTTCCTTACATTGGCCCAATCCTGCTGCTATAATGAGGGTAATGAAGCCCTTGGCAAAAAGGGATCACTTTCTATGCGCTTGTGTTCTAGATTATACTTGTTTACCCACGAATGGTCTCCAGAGATCTTACTTCAAGCAAAATACAGAAAACACAGGTACCCAGAGGTATCTTTGAATCTTCTGAAAGAAATAGCACAGGTTCTTCCTTTATTGTAAGGTCCCACATGCCTGTGAATCCGTCTTGTCCCCCATCTCCTCCTGAGCTGCTTTTACCTGGATGGAGAACTGAGAAGGAGGCAAAGGTGTAATCTTTTGCTTTGCAATCTTTCACCTGGGAGAGAAGCCCCCAACCCGTGCTTTTCCCCAACCTGGTGCCCTCCCATAATTCTCAGACCATAATGGGAATTGGCTGGGAATTATGGGAGTTGTAGTCCAACAAAGCTGGAGGGCGCCAGGTTGATGAAGGATCATTACAAACAATCAGCCAACTGTGGAAAAGACTGGGCAAACATCGGGCCTTGCATATTGACGTTGTCCAAAAAGCTTTTGAGCCAGAGGGCATGCCTTTCCCAGGCAAGTGTTGGTCTTGGTGCCTTAACCGGATAGCTGTCACCCTGAAAGTAAGCTTAAATCAAGAACATAAGAACATAAGAAGAGCCCTGCTGGATCAGACCAAGGGTCCACCTAGTCCAGCACTCTGTTCACACAGTGGCCAACCAGCCATCGGCCAGGGATGAACAAGCAGAACATGGTGCAACAGCACCCTCCCACCCATGTTCCCCAGCAACTGGTGCACACAGGCTTACTCCCTCAAATACTGGAGATAGTAATTGAGTAAACAAATATAACCACATAAATATGTGTGTGAGTAATACAATGATACAGAAGAAAAGATAACATTTTATTAGATTTTTTTTTTTTGGAGGGGGGGGATGATTCATTTGCATTTCACAGTTGGTGCCATCTTACAAAAGAAGGGGGAATGCATCTTCTACTGTGGCACCCGCGGGTTTTATAAGTTCCCATATTTAAAAATTTTTTTTGCGGGGGGAGGTTTAAAAACTGCTGCATTATTAATTGGAACTGGGGGATCTTTCTAGTGACCAGTTTTTAATCTGTTAGTGATTGATTGATTTGAAGTAAAAGAATTTTAATCCTGCTCTTCAGCCAAAAAGGCACCTGGAGCAGGTGGGAAGCAACAGGGAAGCTGAAGCTTACAGGCTGAACATCTAAAAAGTCATAGCACACAAGGAAAACGGCATGGAAAGGGAAGAGGAAAAAATATTAAGTAGCCTTTCGGCAGGGCTGGTGGAATGCCCAGGCTTTATCTGTCATCTCCCTCTCTATAGTTTGCTGGAATGGCTGCTTGTGCCAAGATCTGAAGGAGGAAGAGTCTTCATGGGGAGGTTTTTATCTTATCAAGCAGTCGACAAAACATTGAACTTCTAATGCTATTAAGGGCACAATCCTATGCATGCTTCGACGAAAAAATGTCCTACAATTCCCAACCATTCCCCAGCCACCTGGCTGAGGAATGCTGGGAATTGTAGGACTTTTTTTCGGTCAAAGCATGAATGCTATTGCACCTTAAATCTTCTTATGACTTTTTGAAGAAGAAAAGCACTGAACTCAGGTAGAAACAGTGGAATCTGTCTTGCACTGAGTCAGGCTGGTTGAGCTCCCCCTGGAGTTCCTTGTCAGGAAGAGCAGGATATAAATCAAATAAAAAAATAAAGACAAATCCATCTAGCCCAATATTGTCTGCACTGATTGGCAGCAGCTCACCAGGGTTTCAGACCTGGCTCCACCCGGAGGTCCTGAGGATTGAATTTTCACAACGGAGGCTGGTGGCTCTGATGTCAGTGGGGCGGTGAATTCGCTCCTAGTTTCAGCCAGAACCAGTCCAAACTTTGAAGGAGCTATTCAAGGTGCTGACTGGTTCTGAACGGAACCCGGAACGAGTTCACCCTTCCATGGACATCGGCGCCACCAGCCTTCACTGGAACCTAGGAATCTTACGAATGCAAAACATATGCTCTACTACTGAGCTGCGACCCCCTCTATTTTATCGACATGCCCTGTTTCAGAAGCCAGTATAGTACAGATTCTTGCAAAGGAAATGAATACAAAGGAAGTGAGGCAGGTGGCTACCAGGAGGAGGGCCTTCTCTGCTGTGGCACCCCAGCTGTCGAATGAGCTCCCTAAGGAGGTTCGCCTGGCACCTACATTATATGCCTTTAGACACCGGGTGAAGACCTTTTTATTCCCTCAGCATTTTAACAGTCTATAAGTTTAATTTTAACTTTACTGTTTTAAATTTGTATTTTAAAATTCTATTTCTGCACTGCTGCTGATTTTATCCTGGTTGTGCTTTTATATTGTATTTTATATCATGTTTTTATACCGTTTGTTTTATACTTTGAATGGTTTTAATTTTTGTGAACTGCCCAGGGAGCTTCGGCTGTTGGGTGGTATAAAAAATGCAATAAATAAATAAATAAATAAATAAGTATTAATACTTGTGCAGCATTCATTGTGGGGCCGCAGGGGTGGGGAGATTCAAGCAGTGGTCTTTGGTGTGAGGATGTATGAAGCACATAAGAGTGAGGGAAGCTCAGAAGTCAGCTATAAGGGAGAGGCCTTCTCAGTGGTGGCCCCCCAATTATGGAATGATCTCCCCAATGAAGTGAACATTTCTATCTTTCCAGCGCCAGGTCAAGACTTTTCTCTTCCTGACTGTTCGAGCAGTACGACAATGGAATCAGTTGCCTGGTGAGGTTGTGGGCTCTCCCACACTAGAGGCCTTCAAGAGGCAGCTGGACAACCATCTGTCAGGGATGCTTTCGGGTGGATTCCTGCATTGAGCAGGGGGTTGGACTCGATGACTTTGTAGGCCCCTTCCAACTCTGCTATTCTATGATTCTTTTTCCAGGCACTTAGCAGCATGTGATGAGTTTTAATTGATCCCAGAACTCTTTTTAGGTTTGGCTGACAGCTCAAAAGTTGTTTTTAAGGTATGTTGTCTTTGTGTATACTGTTAGTTTTTATGGTTTTAAATTTTGAATATTGTTTCTAATGTTTTAATCATTTGTAAATCATACAGAGAGCTTCGGCTATGGGGCGGTATAGAAATGTTGTTGTTGTTGCTGTTGTTATCATGAGTGACCCTATTTTTCTCTGTGAATGGCAGGTGGTAGCAAATGTTTCTTACTTCCGCTAAATTTCTCTCTATCTTTGTGCTTTTCTGCTGTTTAATCTCCCTCCCTGCCAATGTGGAATGTGAATGGATGGTGGAATGCAAGTAAACACTAAACAATGACAGAATGTTGCTCTGCTCACAAAAGGGGTCACAGCAGGTTTTGCCAGCAGACAATGCTGCAAACACGCTGGAGTGGAAATTTACAGGGCTGAAAGCAGAGTGGGGGGAAAAATCATCACAAACCAAACACGGATGAACCAGCAGTTTGCAGAACTGCTCTTCTGGAGGAGTAGTGATATCTCCAACCCTGTACACGGGGAAGGGAAAGAGACCAGCAGTGGTTTAAAATACGTAAAGCAAAAACCTAATCCTTTTTACCCAATCGCATAGAGTTCAGTGGGGCTTACTTCAGGGTTGAAGACTGAATTTGTCCCAGGTGTGGGGGATATAAGTATGTTTAAAACACACACACACACACACACACACACACACACATATTTTATATGCCAAGAGGGCAAATGGTCCTTTGTTGGTTATATATTTATCTACTTTAGGCTGGGGGCAAATAAACGGCTGTTTGGCACAAAATTCTTCTCATGGCTGAATGTGAACATATTAACTGGCCTTAATTCTTCCTTACATAAGTGCCTTACATTGCAGCAGAATTGATGGCTGTTCTTTGTCCTTTAAAAAAGAAGAGGAAAGAGCCTCTTATCTCCCTTCACACATTCTCCCTGAAATACCTTTTGCCCAGGGCCATAGCCAGTCTTATTTATTTATTTATTTATTTATTTATTTATTTATTACATTGTTCAGCCTCCACTCAGGGCAGAAGCCCACCCAAGGCGGCTTACAACCATACATTAAAAGCAATAAAAAGCATAGGCACTAAACATTAAAAGCAATAAAAGCACAGACAGTAAAATATCAGTTAAAAAACAAAGGCTCACAGTAAAAACTAACAATAAAAACAGCAAGGGTAGTAGCAGCAAAACAGTACTCATTTATGAGGCCATAGGAAAATAAAATGTTTTTAAGGCCTTCTTTAAGTATGGTGCATGGCGGACTGCCAGTGGGAGTGTGTTCCACAGGTGTGAGGCCACTGCTGAGGAGACCCTCTCCTGTGTGGAGACCTACCTAATTTAGGGTGACCATATGAAAAGGAGGACAAGGCTCCTGTATCTTTAACAGTTGCATGGAAAAGGGAATTTCAGCAGGTGTCATTTGTATATAAGGAGAACCTGGTGAAATTCCCTCTTCATCACAATAGTTAAAGGTGCAGGAGCTATACTAGAGTGACTAGATTTAAAAGAGGGCAGGGCACCTGCAGCTTTAACTGTTGTGATGAAGAGGAAATTTCACCAGGTTCCCCATATATACAAATGGCACCTGCTGAAATTCCCTTTTCAATACAACTGTTAAAGATACAGGAGCCCTGTCCTCCTTTTCATATGGTCACCCTAACCTAATTTCTCTCACTGGTAGGCAAGTGAGAAAGGACTCTCTTGCTTGCTAGGTGGGGCTACCCCATCTCTGGGGTTAGGTTTCAAAGAAATGAATGTGGAGTCAGTGGTTTCCTCATAATCTATAAAAATATAACCTCCTTGCCTTTAGCTTTGCTAATTTCTCTCCCCCCCACCCCACAAACACATGTCTTTTGGGTAGCCAGGCTCCCATAGCAGCCATTGTATAACAACCCACATTCTCCATGGGAGCCATTTTGTGGTGGCGCCCCCAGCAGTTTCTCCAATTCCCAAATGCGTCAAAAAAGGTTGAGGACCCCTGCTCTAAGTGGTCCAAACTGCTGCTCCCAGAGAGCTGGATGGGTCTGGACAAATTCCAGACTCTCTGTTTCACCTCTTTTCCCAAGCCTGTTTCTTGCCTTTGTCAGTAGTTAGCAGGATGGGTTAAACCCGTCTCCTCCGACATGGCCGTGCTGGCTAGGAATTATGGGAGTTGCAGCCCAACTCATCTGGAGGGCACCAGGCTGGGGAAGTCTGGCCTGTAGTAAGTGTGTTTCACAATTGCTGCCTTAGAATTAAGGAACAAGCTTCCTCGGAGCAAATGCTCAGCTCAGAAGTTTGCTTTTGCGTCCGGAACTGAGTTCACGATTCTTCTACAGACACCTTGGTTTCTCTTGGCTTCCACTCAGTTTTCCTCTATTTGCTAGCATATATTGTAGTGCTGCTTCTGTTTCCTTGTTCATTTAAGTGTTTTAACTGCTGTTGGATTGTTAGCTACGTTGTACTTGTACTAAGCAAGACAGAAGACTAAAAAATAATTATCCTGTAACCATAGAAGAGACTGCGTGTCTTGTCTGTCTGCACCATAGTGCTGTGAAACCTAAATACCTGAAACTTGGCATGCATACTAAAGAGCCCTTATGGGTGTGCACCCCAGGCTTATTTTGTTTGCAAAACGAATGCATTAATTTTAATCCTTTTAAATATGTCCACGTGGTTGAAGCCAGCAGTAACATCTGCAGCCATTTGGGGCAGATTTCCTTAACCAGCCACTAGGACATGGGTTGTCATGGTAACAGAAAGAGGAGAAGGGAGGAGTGGCGGTTGGGATCAGTTAGGAGCGGAGGAGGACAAAGAGAAAGGAAAAACGAGGAGGAGGAAAAAGGAAAAGAGGAAGGCGCTGGAGGGATTTTGGGGAGATAAGAAAGAGAAGGCGACGCTGGACAGAATGTCTGTAAGGAGCAGGGAATTGGGCAGCCTGCCATGTTGAAATGCTTTCTGGGAGCGGCAACAGTGTGGCATAGTGGCTAAAGTGTCAGACTGGGAGTCGGGAGAACCGGGTTCGAGTCCCCACTCGGCCATGGAAACCCACTGGGTGACTTTGGGCCAGTCACAGCCTCTCAGCCCGGCCTACCTCACAGGGTTGTTGTTGTTGTGAGGATAAAATGGAGAGGAGGAGGAGGATTATGTACTTCGCCTTGGGTTCCTTGGAGGAAAAAAGGCGGGATATAAATGTAATAAATAAATAATAAATAAATAAACAAGAGGTTTACCTGGACAGCATGCGGGGCCCTGCAGGAACGGTTGGACATCTATTTAGGAATTAAGACAGTTCAGAGAGTCACAGTGTTAATTGTTAAGTTGTTGATAATAAATTCATAAGTTTTGCAAAACGAAGGGTTTTCCATGTTTGACTAAGTTCCGGTGCCTCGCCCAGATTCCTTACTTTTGGTTATTGCACGTTGCTTTGCAGTCGCTATAGTTTGAAACCAGGGGAGTTTAGTTGGCTGAGGGACAGAGTTACATGCCTGCCCCCTTTCCCTTGGTGTGGGAGCGCCCCTCTCAGGGGAATGGGGTGGACAGACCCCTCCCTCAGGGGGCTATGGGGTTACACAATGGCGAGGGCTGGGCCTTGGGGTACCAGTGGGGATAGCTTCACTCAGGTGGGGTGGGCACAACATTAGGGTGACCATATGAAAAGGAGGACAGGGCTCCTGTATCTTTAACAGTTGCATAGAAAAGGGAATTTCAGCAGGTGCCATTTGTATATATGGGGAACCTGGTGAAATTTCCTCTTCATCACAACAGTTAAAGCTGCAGGTGTCCTGCCCTCTTTTAAATCTGGTCACTCTAGTATAGCTCCTGCACCTTTAACTGTTGTGATGAAGAGGGAATTTCACCAGGTTCTCCATATATACAAATGACACCTGCTGAAATTTCCTTTTCTATGCAACTGTTAAAGGTACAGGAGCTCTGTCCTCCTTTTCATATGGTCACCCTACACAACATGCCCAGCTCTGACAGCTGCATAAGTTTGCTCAAAGCCTTCGCTGTATCCAACGAAGAGCAATTTCCAACCCATGCGAAGCCGTTTTCTTTTTCAAGCCCCGTTAAACCTGCAAACCTCTGAGGTGCCACAGCATTCTTTGTGGGTTTGGCTTTGTTTTGTGTGAGGTGTTTGGTAGACAGGACTTACCTTTCCCTACTGGTTAGTTCCAGGTTTTGAAATACTTTGTTATTCAATAAGGCATTCCAGTAATGGCTAAGGAAAAGATCTGGGTGAAAGGCCACACTGCCTGTGACTCCTCTGTCGAACAGAGCGCTGTTGTCAACAAATTGTTCTGACAATGGCATGGAGATGATCTTGCAGAGGGATATAAACAAGTTGCATCAGGGGGCATCTTTGTCTTTTGCAAACCGAAAGAAGCAGCACAGGGAATGAGGAGAAATGAGCAAGCACTTGATCAGGTGCTTTGATTGTCTCAGTGTTGGCTTGTTTCAGAGAGGGTTGTTTGCATCCTTCCTGCACCGTTTTGGCTATTGTTATTATTTAATAGAAAAGCGTCTTAAATAGGGTGACCCTATGAAAAGGAGGACAGGGCTCCTGTATCTTTAACAGTTGTATTGAAAAGGGAATTTCTGCAAGTGTCATTTGTATATATGGAGAAGGAAGGAAAGGAACCTCTCGTGCAAGCACTTGAGTTATTGCTGACTCCTAGAGGGATGCCTGCTTTCGCTGATGTTTTCTTGGCAGACTTTGTAGCGGGTTAGTTTGCCATTGCCTTCCCCAGTCACAGTTACCTTTCCCCCAGCTAGCTGGGTACTCATTTTACTGACCTCGGAAGGATGGTTCTTCTTCGTGGTCTCTATGCATCACACATATGGGCTTTGCGCCTGCGCAGAGACCAGACCGGAACCTACTATAGCTGAGTGGAACGTTTTTGGCGGGAACCCCTCCCCCCACGCTACCGCGCATGTCCATGGGGTTCCCGCCCTTACCTCAGTTCTTCGTCGTCCGCCATTGTGCATAGACCATAGAACCAACCTCTTAGCGTTTGTGTCTTTAAAATATCTTCTTTACTCTAATTCTTTCTCTTCTTTCTCATCTTTTCTCGCTTCGGCGTTCCTTTCTCCTTTGTCTATCCTATATATATATAAAAAATAGTTTTTGTTAGTTTAAATTTTTCCTCAGCGACTTTGTCGCTTGGGGCCTGTATGGCACTAAAAGCACCGTTTAGAAAGTGCGCAAAGTGCGGGGCTAAGCTCCCTCCATCGGACGGACACTCCCTTTGCATATTGTGCTTAGGTGAAGGGCATGTTGTCGAGACTTGCCACCATTGTATGGCCTTTACAAAGCAAACGAGAAAACATCGAGCAGACCGACTCTGCTCGGTTCTTTGGGAAAAGGCTCTTAAGGCCGCTGAGGCCCCGGCAATGGAGAAGACTGCGGCTCATAAGTCCGTAACTCATAAAACGGCACGTACTAAGACCGCACCGGTCAAATCATCAGACCAAAGCACTGAAGTGCAGACCAGAGCTCATAGGGCTGAGATACCCCTCACGCCTGGTCGGTCTTTCTCGAGTTCAAAGGCTAAAAAGGACTCTAAAAAAGCCAGAACTCCGATTCCTTCTTCTGAGACTGAGAAGAAGAAGCAAAAGAAGAGAAAGAGGGACGCGGAGAGAACCTCCTTAGCGTCGCCTTGCCCAGTAGAGCCGGTCAGGAGTCAATCCACTCCACCCCTGCTCCCACTGCCTCGGTATCGAGACCACCCTCGGTATCTGCCGCTTCGATGTCGAGACCACCCTCGGTATCGAGGCCACATTCGTTACCAGCGGTACCGACTCGTCCGCCTAGCCTTTCAGAGGGCGAACTGAGGGATTCGATGTCGGCAGCGTCTTCTCACCAGCCCCCTCCACTGCGAGAACTTCCATTGTTGCCATCTCCAAGGCTAACACCACGCCGTGATTGGGAGGCAGCCTCTCGCTACTCTGAACCTCAGGCGAGGGATGATGAATACCAATGGGAGGGATACCGCCCCCAAAGGTACTTTCAGGAACAGCAGTATCCGAGGGAGGATTACTATGCTCTTCCCCCGCCTACAACTAGGGTGTGCCGCTTCCCTTTGCCTCCATCACCAGCGCCTCAAAGACCAACGGTATCGACGCCTCATCGACAACCGTCGGCGTCGACCGTGGCGATTCCTGTGGTATCAATGGATGATTTACATTTAGTCACCGTATCATCACCCGAGGAACATTATCCTTCGGACTCGGAATCGGGTGTGTTGGCCGCTCCTTCATTTCCGTCACCGGAGGATGAGGTCCATGATAGAGACCCTTCCTCCCCCTCAGACGACATGGTTAGGTTCTCAGACCATATCCTGCGAATGTCCAGAGCATTGGGGATAGAGACCCAGGAAGCTAATGAGGCGGTGGTAGATCGTATCTACCATGTGTTCCAGACTACCACGAACCAGAGGATAGCGATCCCTCTCCCGCACGCGCTAAAGCAGGCAGCGCAATTAACTTGGAAGACGCCGACGTCGACTCAGGCAACATCAAAACGCCTGGAAACCCTGTATAAAGTCCAAGAAGACGGTGCACAATTTTTAGTTCAGCACCCTAAGCCGAACTCAATAGTAGTTGAGTCAGCACAGGGCCAGTCCCAGAAGGCACATTCTGCTCCGGTTGACAGAGAAGGCAGAAAGCTGGACATTACTGGTAGAAGAGTCTACTCTTCATCCTCGTTAGGTATCAGAGCATCAGCATATGAGGCGACTATGGCCCGTTATCAACTTTTCCTTTGGGAGAAGATAGGTAATTTGTGTGATCACCTCCCAGAGGATAAGAGAGAGGTAGCAAGAGTTCTCCAGAATGAAGCTACTGGCATCGCTCGACAACAATTGTCCACTGCTCGACACCAGGTGGACTGTCATTCAAAATCAATGATGGGGGCCATATCGTTAAGAAGACACGCCTGGCTCAGGTCTTCAAATCTCACCAATGAAACCAAGGCAAGAACTGAAAACATGCCGTTTGATGGGGAAGGTCTATTTAACAGCAAGACTGATGACACGCTGGATTCCATCTACAAGGCTAGAACAACAGCCAAGAAGATGGGGTTTACTCTTCCCTCTCAACCTCAATACCGTCCGAGAAAATGGAGAGTTCCGATGCAACAGCAACAGCATCGGCCCCAATACCAGCCTCAACCTCGGCGGCAACAACAACAGCTGCAGAGGAAGAGGCCTTACCAGGGCAGATACCAGCAAGACAAGAGGCAACCCGACTTCTCTAAGAAGCAGCGTGTTTGACTCTTTGGCCCCAGATCCACTCCCTTTTGCGAACCGCCTAGCACCCCATTACCATCAATGGGAGTCAATAACAACAGACTCCTGGGTGCTCACTATCATCAATTCGGGCTATGCCATCGAGCTCGATGCCCTTCCTCCTTTTTCCGGCGTGAAAGTAACGACTCCATCCCCTCCTCTGCTGCTCGAGGTACAGACCTTGCTGTCGAAGGGAGCCATTTCTCCCGTACCCGCAGAGGAAATCAACCAGGGATTTTTCTCCCGTTACTTCACGGTCCCGAAGAAAGATGGAGGTCTTCGACCGATCATGGACTTAAGACAACTGAACAAGTTCATCACCCCGAGGAAGTTCCGTATGACAACGGTTACTTCAATTTTGCAGCTTCTACAGAAAGGAGTTTGGTTCACAGTGGTGGATCTGAAGGATGCGTACTTCCATATCTCCATCAGGAAGTCGCATCAAGCTTACCTTCGGTTTTCGATCGGTACATCCCAGTACCAGTTCACCGTTCTTCCGTTCGGGTTGGCCACAGCACCGAGAGTCTTCACGAATGTCATGGCGGTGGTATGCGCCCACCTAAGGCAGAAAGGCATTTACGTTTATCCATACCTGGACGATTGGCTCCTCGTAGCGGACAGCAGCGGGGCGCTTCAGTCAGACATACTAACCACCCTCAACCTGTTGGACTCGTTGGGCCTGTGGGTCAACCACGAAAAGTCCATTTTGACTCCACAGCAGAGATTGGACTTCATAGGGGTAACCCTATCCTCTCGAGACGGGAGGGCATACTTACCGTCAACCAGGGCGAACACCTTACAGCAGTTAGCCATCGATACCGAGAGCCGCCGAAAGGTTTCGGCATGGACAGTTCAGAGACTGTTAGGTCTGATGGCAGCTACTACGGCAGTCATCAGATTTGCAAGACTCAGAATGAGGGTATTGCAGGCCTGGTTTTTGAGGACTTTCGATCTCAGGCACAATGCTCGACGAACTTACCTTTCGATACCGAAGCAAGTGAGGGCATCTCTGAAATGGTGGTTCTCGATGTCGACTCTTCTCGAAGGCGTTCCATTCCAACAACAGGCGCCCTCGGTAACGATCACAACGGATGCATCCTTAGAAGGATGGGGAGCCCATTGCAACTCCCTCACCTCTCAAGGTCGTTGGCCTCTATCCCACAGAGAACATCACATCAATCACCTCGAACTCCTGGCAGTAGAAAATGCAATAAAAGCATTTGCACAGATGATTGAGGGCCAAGATGTCTTGATCGCGACGGACAATACTACCGTAGTGGCATACATCAACAGGCAGGGTGGAACAAGATCACACCCCCTGAACCGTTCTGCACTCAGACTCTGGAACTGGTGCATAAAGAGAAGGACTTACCTGACTGCGATCCATGTAGCCGGCAAGGAGAACATCATTGCGGACTCTCTCAGCAGGTCCTTCCATGTCGACCACGAGTGGGAGCTCGATGTCGAAGTCCGAGAAAGTCTTTTTTGGTACTGGGGCCGCCCTGCTGTCGATGTCTTCGCTACCGAGGACAACGCAGTCTGTACCAAGTTTTGCAGCAGGGCAGGAAAAGGAAAGCGCTCTCTAGGAGACGCTTTCACCAGGACTTGGAGAGGAAATCTCTTGTACATGTTTCCTCCCTTTCCACTGTTGACAAGAGTGATAGCCAAGATCCAGATGGACAACTCCAATTGCATCCTGATCACACCGTGGTGGCCTCGACAGACGTGGTTCTCTCACGCCCTTTGGTTATCGAGAGGGGATTACATCAGGCTCCCGTCGATACCGAAGCTCCTGTCTCGACACCAGGGCAGGGTTCGACACACAGATCTGTCGACCCTCAAGATGACTGCATGGAGGATAACAACCACTCCTCCTCTGGAACCAGAGTTTTGACTGTGGATCATATTATACTAGCAGCACTAAAGCCTTCCACAAGGAAATCTTATGCAGCAAAGTGGCAAAGATTTCAGAACTTTGCATCAAAAGATGGTAATCAAATACCAGAATCTTGCCACTTAGCCTTTATCCTCAATTATTTATTGACGCTTTTCCAGCAAGGACTTAAACTTACATCCGTCAGAGTTCACCTAGCTGCGATTACGTCATTCCATCGAGGTATAGATGGTTTTACACCTTTCACCCATCCAACAACCAAGAAATTTTTAAAAGGTCTGAAGAACACGATACCATCTGTGAAAAGTATCGTGCCGCCATGGAGCCAGTCAGTTGTGCTGCAAGCACTGACACGTAAACCCTTCGAGCCCATGGCTTCGACAGACCTTAGGCTTCTTACTTTAAAGACTGTCTTTTAGTAGCCATCACATCGGCAAGACGTGCAAGTGAGCTTAAAGCTCTTAGGATAGATGTTCCATACACTATCTTCCATAAGGATAAGGTTGTGCTACGCACAGACCCAGCCTTCCTACCTAAGGTAGTGTCAACTTTTCATCTGTCCCAGCATATTACTTTGCCTGCTTTCTTTCCTAATCCAACTACACCTCTTGAGTCTTCCTTGCATACTCTCGATGTAAGAAGGGCTCTTGCTTTTTACAAAGACAGGACAGAGACTTTTAGAAAAACAAAACAATTGTTTATTTGTTATGGGGAGCCTTCTAAGGGACTCCCTGTCTCCTGCCAACGACTGTCACATTGGATAGTGGAGACAATTGAATTGGCCTACTCTATTTCTAAATTAGAGTTAGTGAAACCTGTGACAGCTCATTCCACCAGAGCTGTTTCAACTTCGGTGGCCTTCACCAGAGGTGTTCCACTGACTGAAGTCTGTAGAGCCGCAGCGTGGTCCACTCCATCCACGTTTGTCAAGCACTACAGTTTGGACACCCGTGCGAGGCAGGACTGCTCGTTTGGGAGGACAGTGCTCTCGGAGATCTTCAGATGATGCACCAACCCACCTCCAAAGGTATGTCAGCTTGCTACTCGCCCATATGTGTGATGCATAGAGACCACGAAGAAGAAATGCAGGTTGCTTACCTGTAACTGTAGTTCTTCGAGTGGTCATCTATGCATTCACACAACCCACCCACCATCCCCACTTGGTGGTGTGAGACTTATAAATGACACAGTTATATTGTGGAATGTACTTTATTATTTATACTCATGTTTATGGGGGCACAATGTCGGACTCCTGTAAACTGAGGTAAGGGCGGGAACCCCATGGACATGCGCGGTAGCGTGGGGGGAGGGGTTCCCGCCAAAAACGTTCCACTCAGCTATAGTAGGTTCCGGTCTGGTCTCTGCGCAGGCGCAAAGCCCATATGTGTGAATGCATAGATGACCACTCGAAGAACTACAGTTACAGGTAAGCAACCTGTATATATATGGAGAACCTGGTGAAATTTCCTCTTCATCACAACAGTGAAAGCTGCAGGTGCCCTGCCCTCTTGTAAATCTAGTTACTCTAGTATAGCTCCTGCAGCTTTCACTGTTGTGATGAAGAGAGAACTTCACCAGGTTCTCCATATATACAAACGACACCTGCTGAAATTCCCTTTTCTATGCAACTGTTAAAGACACAGGAGCCCTGTCCTCCTTTTCATAGGGTCACCCTATCGTAAATAAATGAAATAAAAATCACAACACTTGAACCGAATGCAATTTGCTTCACAATGTTCTGAGCATTTGAATTCCTGGATTTCTTGAACACGTTGTTGGTTCTTTTCTTTTCCAAATAAAAATGTTAAGATTCTGATTAATTTTAGCAGCAGCTCTCGAATTCCACAGAAATGGCCAGTGATGACTAATAGCTCTGATGTCAGTGGGATGGTGAATCCGCTCCGGGTTTCAGTCAGAACTCTAAGGGACCCATCCAAGGTGCAAAGAACTCCTTTAGAGTTCTGACTAGTTCTAACTGAAACCCAGAGCGGATTCCCTGCTTCACTGACAGCGGAGCCACCAACCAGCCTCCAATGGAAATGGCTTGTGGAGTGGGCTCATATGTCACTCACCAATATGCAGCATATACGTGGAAGAAATAGGCAGAGTTTCAAGTGCAACTGTCACTCATTTCTTAGGAAATGCACATGCCTTGTGAGAGACTTTGCACTTGGGTTGTAGAGCTGTGCCATGTGCATATTGTATGACACTAAGATTTAAGGGTGTAACCTGAAGCTGCTACTATGAAATATCCAGCTTAGCTGGACACCTTGCTCAACAAAGTTGACCAATAAAGCCACGGGTCAGATTTCACTGCTCTTTGGGGTGACCTTGGCTGTGCTCTCTGAATACTTAAGAGGCCAACCCCGGGCTTTGCAGCTCACTAAAGGCTGAGGAATGCCCTCAACTGTGGAGACCAAAAATGGGTATGGAAGTGTAATGCTATCTTTTGAGCTTCGAGCTACTACATGATATTTAAGTTACCAGGGATAAATTTCTACAGTTGGCTAAGGCAGTCGGTTGCCAGCAAGAACAGGTCTCCGAGTTGCTTAGAATAGCAAACAAGATTGACCCGGAAGACTTTATCGGTCAAGAAATACCACTTGAACCACCTTGGCGTATCTGTGCAGCAACGCTTCCTTGGCTGATGGGGCTGCGTTTCACCCAGTTGCTCTTTTATTTATTTATTTATTTATTTATTTATTTATTTATTATATTTATATACCGCTCCCCATTGAAAATTTTTGGAGTGGTGTACAAGATAAAACGAAAATAAAAACAGAATAAAACAGTTTAAAACAAAATTTAAAAGAAGCAAAAACAGATCCAAGGCTGCATATTAAGGAAAGGCTTCTTGGAATAAAGATGTTTTCAGGAGGCGCCGAAAGGAGTACAAGGTTGGCGCCTGCCTGACCTCCAGAGGCAGGGAGTTCCACAGGAGGGGGGCCACCACGCTGAAGGCTCTTCCCCTGGTGGATTCCAATCGGAGGATGGATCTAGGTGGAACCACCAGGAGCAGGCCCTCGGATGACCTCAGTGACCGGGCAGGTTGGTAAGGGAGAAGGCGCTCTCTCAGGTATCCTGGTCCCAAGTTGTTTAGGGCTTTGTACACAAGTACAAGAACCTTCAACCTGGCCCGGTAGCAAATAGGCAGCCAGTGCAGTTCCCTCAGCAGAGGAGTTGCATGCTGGAAAGGGGCAGCTCCAGACAACAGCCGAGCTGCAGCATTCTGCACTAGCTCCAGCTTCTGGAGCAGCTTCAAGGGCAGCCCCACATAGAGCGCGTTGCAGTAATCCAATCTTGAGGTTACCAATGCCTGTACCACCATGGTCAAGCTATCCCTGTCCAGGAGAGGCCGTAGTTGGTGAACCAACCAAAGATGGTAAAAGGCACTCCGAGCCGTGGCGGCTACTTGAGCCTCCAACGACAGAAATGGGTCTAAGAGTACTCCCAAACTACGAACCTGTTCTTTCAGAGGCAGAGCAACCCCATCCAGAACAGGCAATGAGCCTGTCTCCCGGACTCGGGAACCACTCACCCACAGGGCTTCCGTCTTGCCAGGATTCAGTCTCAGTTTATTGGCCCTCATCCAGCCCATGACTTTTGACTACATGTAGGTGATGGGAGTTCTGACTTTATTCTCACCGGACATCCCTCAGATCACCAGATGAAGATCGTCCGTGGGCTGGAGTTCTGGCACACGCCTTCCTTTAATTAACCCTTCTCTTCCCCTGTAGGAGTGCCCTTTGTAAATTGCAGACAGCATGGCACTTGAGCTAAGCAAAGCCCTTCCACTGGCACCCAATGGACCTTCAGGACTCTGTGAAATTCCTGCATTGAGCAGGGGATTGGACTCGATGGCCTTGTAGGCCCCTTCCAACTCTGCTATTCTATGATTCTATGATTCCATGAAATGGGTCCAGGGCACTAGGAAACAGATTTTGGTGTGGGTCCCCATGGACCCAGGCTTAGCAATGCCCCTGCTGGACAACTTCAGTGGGCTTCTTCCCTCAGTGAGTCTACCTTCTCACCAGCTGCTATTGCTCCTCATCTTCTTTCTGATCATTGTTACGACTTGCTTAACAGGGGCAGAGCTAATGAGCAAGTATCCATGCCATGAGCTGCGCCTTCTCACTACCATCATTGTCTGGGAAAGAGGATGAGGTGGGTGAAGAAGCAGCTTGCAATAATGAGCTCCATCACACCTATTTCCCCCCCCCCCCCCGGTTTGCCTCCGTGTTTTTTTTTTTACCTGTTTCATAAACGCGGCAAGCGTTCCTCCCTTTCACGATCGTCACTATACTGGTGAACTCTCTTTTCACTTGTTTGCTCTCCCGCTGCTATTGTGCCTGCCCTGCCCCTTCTCCTTCCCCCTCCAGTTCATTGGATCTTGTCCATTGTGTAGGGTGACCATATGAAAAGGAGGACAGGGCTCCTGTATTTTTAACAGTTGCATTGTTGTTGTTTATTCGTTCAGTCGCTTCCGACTCTTCGTGACTTCATGGACCAGCCCACGCCAGAGCTTTCTGTCGGCTGTCGCCACCCCTAGCTCCCCCAAGGTCAAGTCTGTCACCTCCTGAATATCATCCCTCCATCTTGCCCTTGGTCGGCCCCTCTTCCTTTTGCCTTCCACTTTCCCTAGCATCAGCCTCTTCTCCAGGGTATCCTGTCTTCTCATTATGTGGCCAAAGTACTTCAGTTTTGCCTTTAATACCATTCCCTCAAGTGAGCAGTCTGGCTTTATTTCCTGGAGTATGGACTGGTTTGATCTTCTTGCAGTCCAAGGCACTCTCAGAATTTTCCTCCAACACCACAGTTCAAACAGTTGCATAGAAAACAGAATTTCAGCAGGTGTCATTTGTATATATGGGGAACCTGGTGAAATTCCCTCTTCATCACAACAGTTAAAGCTGCAGGTGCCCTGCCCTCTTTTAAATCTGGTCACCCTAGTATAGCTCCTGCAGCTTTAACTGTTGTGATGAAGAGGGAATTTCATCAGGTTCTCCATATATACAAATGACACCTGCTGAAATTCCCTTTACAATACAACTGTTATTGAAGTCCTCCTTTTCATATGGTCACTCTACCATTGTGATCAAATGACAGCCTTCCCCCCTCACTCATTGGAGCTCCTATGGGAATTAACCAAAATGCTTACAGCTCTCTCATTTTTAAAGATAAAGAGATGAAACTTGGGACCATGAGAGCTCTTAAGTAGGGCATTAGGCATGCCAAGTTTGAATCGGATCAGTAACCCCTTGATTTTTAAGGATTTTTAATCCCCCCCTCAAGTCATTCCTTCCCATTAACACACACCTCTGATTCTGTGCAGGGGTGGATTAAGGCAAAATCTTGTGTGTGTGTGTGTGTAGTCATGTGTGTACTCATATTCAAGAGTAAATCCCATTGATTTCAACAGCATTTACATCCCATACTAAAATCTGATGCATGCTTACTTTTGAGTAAACCCCATTGAACTGAGAGAAACTTACTTCTGAGTAAACAGAAGTAAGACCTCAGAAGTAAGCATAAGGTTGCAGAGCACTTCTTTCCAGTTTGCGGTTTTAGACTTAAAAAAAAAGCTTCTGAGTGACCACACTATTAAAAGTTAGTTCTATATGTGTTTACTCAGAAGTAAGTCTCTCTCCATATTTGGAAGAGTCTGAGTGGGGTGAGGGGTACCTTTGATAGTGACATCTGTGGCTAACCAAAATCCTTACATCTGTGTAAGTTTTAGAGATAAAGAGATGAAACTTGGCAGGGTAATAGCTCTTAATGAGGGATTTAGCTATGCCATGTTTAAATCAGTTCCTTTCATGCCTTGACTTTAAGGGTTTTTAAAAATGGAAATTAACAAAATTTGCCTACATCTGCATAACTTTTAAAGATAAAGAGATCAAAATTGACACCATGATAGCTCTTCTTCTTCTTCTTCTTCATTGCATTTTTATACCGCCCAATAGCCGAAGCTCCCTGGGCGGTTCACAAAAACTAAAAAAAATCAAACATACCATACATGATTAAAATATCCTGAAAACATCCTGAAAACATTCTAAAATTTCACTGGATAGGCCTGCCAGAATAGATCAGTCTTTATTGCTTTTTAAAATTCTAAAAGACTGTCAAGTTGACGAATCTCCTCCGGCAGGCCATTCCACAGTCTGGGAGCAGCAGAAGAGAAGGTCCTCTGGGTAATAAGCCCTCTTAAGGAGGGCTTTAGCTATGCCAAGTTTGAATAAGATCCGTTCATGCCTTAATTTTTAGGAATTTTTAAAATTCCCCCAAACGATTCTCCTGATGCTTCACCAATGTGAAATTCCACCTATTTGCATTTGTGGAAGATTGTTTTCCTTTACTTTGATAATGCATAGCTGTGCATCTGCAGTTCATAAAAATAGAGATCTGCTGGGGTCCTCAGAGACATGGGCTCCTTCCCTTCCCCTTGCTCTGGCTTTGTTGTCTAGTGATTTACTGATTTAACATTTCAACGGCTGGGATCCATTTCTGCGGGCAATGAGGGTGGGGTTGGAGCAGTAAAAAGTATATTTTTATGGTTTGTATATCATTTTTCATGTTTTCATGTTTTGTAAACAGCCCAGAGAGCTTCAGCTATGGTAGGGTGACCATATGAAAAAGAGGACAGTGCTCCTGTATCTTTAACAGTTGCATAGAAAAGAGAATTTCAGCAGATGTCATTTGTATGCATGTTGCACCTGGTGAAATCCTCTCTTCATCACAACAGTTAAAGCTGCAGGAGCTATACTGCAGCTATACTGTGACCAGATTTAAAAAAGGGCAGGGCACCTGCAGCTTTAACTGTTGTGTTGAAGAGGAAATTTTACCAGGTTCTCCATATATACAAATGACACCTGCTGAAATTCCCTTTTCAATGCAACTGTTAAAGATACAGGAGCCCTGTCCTCCTTTTCATATGGTCACCCTAGGCTATGGGGCGGTATAGAAATCTAATTCATCATCAACATCCTCATCATCTTAACCAACTACTGTTCATTTTGACAGGCTCACCAGTGCTTCAGGCTAGGGTTGCTAACTTAGATGCCAGGGATGGGATTATGCAAAGCATGTGTGCTGCGTTACTCAACTACAAAACAGGATGTACTGCACTAAGACTTTCTGTGTCCATGCTATACTGCACCAGCTGGACTGGTTACCAGTTTTCCGAGCCCAATTTAAAGTGTTTGATTTTGACCTTTAAAGTCTTAAATAGGTTGGGACTAAACTGCTTGAAGGCGCCACTGTCACCCATCTCAACCTACCCGCGAGTTAAGATAGGGTGACCATATGAAAAGGAGGACAGGGCTCCTGTATCTTTAACAGTTATATTGAAAGGGAATTTCAGCAGGTATCATTTGTATATATGGAGGACCAGGTGAAATTCCCTCTTTATTACAACAGTTAAAGCTACAGATGCCCTTCCCTCTTTTAAATCTGGTCACTCTAGTATAGCTCCTGCTGTCCTGAAGAAGCCAGTCTGTAGCCAGCCACTTTCGCTTATCTCTTTGGGCAGAGTGCCCAGACTGGGAAGCCTGCCAAGAATCAGACAACACAGCACTAAACGATAAACAATAATGTGTATTCACACAAGTTAAACACAAAATAGAACAGTCTTTAGTGCTCACATAAAGTTCCAAGCCAATTCCAAATAACAATCCAGGGTTCAAAAGGCACGAGAGAGCAAGTCACCAGAGTCCATAAGCCAGTCCAAGTTTCAAAGGGCAGGCGAGAGTCACAGGGTCCAAGAAGTCCAGAGTCCAAAACGATCCAACAGGAACACGGCACGGTCAAGGGTACACGGTCCAGAGCTTTTCCCAGGCAAACCAGATAAGCTCTGACAATTTGCTGGCCTGCGCACTGCTACCTAAATACACCAGCTCAGCCTCACAGCTGTTCCTTGTTCAGCTGGCGTTTATTAGCAATCCGCTTAGATCGGCGTAAAGCCTCCTTCTCTGCCCTTTGCTGTTTGAACGAGGACACGTGTAACAAGTCTGTTTGCTCCTCTTCTAAGTTTGCACTGGATGAGGCCTCTGCTGGCTGTTGATCAGCCAAGCTGGTACTGAGTCCCGCCTGTGGCTGCTCATCCCCAGAGTCCTCATCCTCAGAAAACTCACCGTTCCTCACACTTGCAGCTTTAACTGTTGGGATGAAGAGGGAATTTCACCAGGTTCTCCATATATACAAATGACACCTGCAGAAATTCCCTTTTCTATGCAACTGTTAAAGATACAGGAGCCCTGTCCTCCTCTCCATATGGTCACCCTAGTTAAGATCAGCAAGTGAGCCCCTGCCAAAGGAAGTGAGGCAGGTGGCTACCAGGAGGAGGGCCTTCTCTGCTGTGGCACCCCGGCTATGGAATGAGCTCCCTAAGGAGGTTCGCTTGGCACCTACATTATATGCTTTTAGACGCCAGGCGAATACCTTTTTATTCTCCCAGAATTTTAACAGTCTATAAATAAATTTTAACTTGGTGTTTTAAATTTGCAATTTTGCATTGCTGCTGTTTTTATCTAGTTGAGCTTTTATATTATATTTTATATTATGGTTTTATACTGTTGTTTTATACTTTGAATGTTTTTAATTTTTGTGAACTGCCTAGAGAGCTCCGGCTATTGGGCGGTATAGAAATGCAATTAATAAATAATAAATAAATAATAAATTGTACCTTCTCATTTGCCCACCTGTGAGGGGGCATTCGCTTTAATGCCTCCACACTGGAATAAGTTGTCATCAGGGGTCTAACATTGCAAGGTTTTAAGAAAGCCTTGAAAACATGTGATTTTACTCTGGCCTTCTCCTAATATGATTGCTCTTTTAATTGTAGATGGTTTTATTGCTGGGTTTTTTAAAATTGTGTTCTTAGTGTTTATATTGTGTTTTTATTGTTCTTAGTATCATAGAAGTATTAGGTGTGTTTATTTATTTTTATTTATTTACAATATTTATATACTGCTCCCCATTGAAAATTTTGGAGCGGCGTACAAGATAAAATAAAAACAGAATAAAACACTTTAAAATAGATTTTAAAAGAAGCAAAATGTACAGTGAACCATGGCTGGTCATTAAGGAAGGCCTTCCTCTTATTGCTGTACACTAGGGTGACCATATGAAAAGGAGAACAGGACTCCTGTATTTTTAACAGTTGTATTGAAAAGGGAATTTCAGCAGGTGTCATTTGTATATATGGAGAACCTGATGAAATTCCATCTTCATGAAAACAGTGAAAGCTGCAGGAGCTATACTGGAGTGACCAGATTTAAAAGAGGGCAGGGCACCTGCAGCTTTAACTGTTGTAATAAAGAGGGAATTTCACCTGGTCCTCCATATATACAAATGATACCTGCTGAAATTCCCTTTCAATATAACTGTTAAAGATACAGGAGCCCTGTCCTCCTTTTCATATGGTCACCCTATCTTAACTCGCGGGTAGGTTGAGATGGGTGACAGTGGCGCCTTCAAGCAGTTTAGTCCCAACCTATTTAAGACTTTAAAGGTCAAAATCAAACACTTTAAATTGGGCTCGGAAAACTGGTAACCAGTCCAGCTGGTGCAGTATAGCATGGACACAGAAAGTCTTAGTGCAGTACATCCTGTTTTGTAGTTGAGTAACGCAGCACACATGCTTTGCATAATCCCATCCCTGGCATCTAAGTTAGCAACCCTAGCCTGAAGCACTGGTGAGCCTGTCAAAATGAACAGTAGTTGGTTAAGATGATGAATTTCACCTGCTGAAATTCCCTTTTCAATACAACTGTTAAAGATACAGGAGCCCTGTCCTCCTTTTCATATGGTCACCCTACTGTACACCAGCTTTGGAAGGCTTTTGTTCTGAAAGGAAGCCAAGGAACATTTTATATAAACAAACAACAATTCTGTAAATGCATGTTTCTAGCCCTCATAATTTCTGAGATAAATCTGAAAACAGGTTGACTCTGTGTGTGTGCATGCTTGTAACCGACTAGCACCCAAATCTCTCCCTCTGAACATTAACTCTCTCACATTGACTTTTTATTTATTTATTTATTCATTACATTTCTGTACCGCCCAATAGCTAAACCTCTTTGGGCAGTTCACAACCATTAAAACCATAAACCACAGCATGATAGAATAGAATATAAACTTTTTAAAATGACAGTATAAAAACAACAAAACAAAGCAAAACAAAGCCCAGCAGCTGTGCAAATATTTAAAGAACAGTAACAGATTTAAAACAGCAGAAACTAAATGACTAGGGGCGTCTTTATTTTAAATTGAAACCACTTTGCTTACCCAGGGTGTTTGTGGTTTCTGCTTTTTGGCATGATTGTTATGGGCTGCATTACTTGGACGGAGCAGGGTGACCACATGGTTTGACCTGCTCTGGCTTCCATCCCTTTACCCCCACTGCTGTCGTGTCCCTCCCAAGCCCTCGTACTTTCAATGGGAGGCAAATGATGAGGCTTGCTAAGTAATCTACATAGTCTTTATTAAGCAACAAACCTTTCTTTAACCTGAATAGAGTCTACCTCTTTGAAAGACGCCCTAAGCAATTACTATGCAAACTAAGCAAGACAATTGTCCGTTCAAGAACAGAGAGAGAAGTTATTTCTCAAATGCCAATAACTTCAAGGCGCCTGGTGCGGTGTTAGTTTCTGGTGCAATCTCTCCTACTTTCTCATGGCCTCTTTACGTGCAGTGTGTTTGAGCTTCTGGTGGATTCTAGCATGAGTTAGTGTTTCAGAATGCTCACTCCTGGAACCTCTGAGGGTGTAGGATTTGGCCTTGAGGAGATAAGCTCTGGAGTGGGCTGATTCTCAGCTGAGGAATCTCCTGTGAGAGCTTGCTCCCCCACTGGTACGGTCTGGCTGGTGTCTGGCGCAGCGTTTTCTAGTTCTGAATCTGATTCTGATTGTTTACTTGAAACCCCTTCTCCTGAAACAGGGGCAGTAGGGTTAGACATGACAACTGCATTAATGGCGGCTGCCATTAACGCAGTGGAGGAAAATGCACAATTTATGGAGCTTTCGGAAATCGTGTGTCCCCCCTTCCCTACACCAGTGAGGGCCTTAAAGGCCCTGTGAATATAAGGGTGAACCTTTACCCTTGCGTTAATAAGGCCTTTGTGTTAATAGGGCCTTTAAGGCCTCCACTAGTGTGAGAGGAGGAAAATGTGCAATTTCCAGGGTCTCCAGTAATCGCACACTTCCCCCTGCTGCGTTAATATAGGGTGACCATATGAAAAGGAGGACAGGGCTCCTGTATCTTTAACAGTTGCACAGAAAAGGGAATTTCAGCAGGTGTCATTTGTATATATGGAGAACCTGGTGAATTTTCTTCTTCATCACAACAGTTAAAGCTGCAGGAGCTATACTAGAGTGACCAGGTTTAAAAGAGGGCAGGGCACCTGTAGCTTTAACTGGTATGATGTAGAGTAATGTTCATCAGGTTCTCCATATATACAAATGACACCTGCTGAAATTTCCTTTCAGTATAACTGTTAAAGATACAGAAGCCCTGTCCTCCTTTCCATATGGTCACCCTAGTTAATAGCAGCCTCCATTAATGCAGAGGGAAAGGGCTGGAACCCATTCAGAACCCTGCAACTCTAAAACACTTTGTGCTACAACAGGGATAGCTCACTACAATGAATTGTTGCTGGGAAATTCCATTTCCCCACTGCTACTGTGCAGATTGCAACTAGGCTCAGAGGGAATAGGAAAGTGTGAAGGTTAATGTGTGTGTGTGTGTGTGTGTGGCAGCTGAAGTCATAATCCATGCCAATCAAACAGTTGCAGTGCTTTGACCCTGTGAGTCCACGCCCCACTACACCAGTGATGGATTCTCTCCTCACTTCTCTGCTGTTCCCATTGCTGACCATTCAATTTTAAGATCCTCAGGCGATCTATCTTTCTACTCATGTATTTCTGTAAGTATATTGTACATTGATTATGTTGTAATAATAAGAATAATATTTTTTTATTCATTATTGCATTTATATCCCGCCTTTTTTCCTCCAAGGAACCCAAGGCGGCGTACATAATCTTAGAATCATAGAATAGCAGAGTTGGAAGGGTCCTACAAGGTCATCTAGTCCAACCCCCTGCTCCATGTTATCCTCACAACAACAACCCTGCAGATGGTGCTGATGGCCATGGGTCCACTTTGCCCTGCCTCTGCCAGTCATCTTTGGATTCCAGCCATTGCCTTGAAACGAGCTTCTTGAGTTACAGTGACCTAGAGTCCATTTCCTACCCTTGCCATGAATATCCAATAGACATGACTTAGGAATGGCTGAAGAAGTTACAGGCCTGTGGCCAACTGACAGTATCTTTTACACCCTCCATGCACCAACTGTTGCTCTCTGTAACTAAATTTACAAGTGAGGTCTCCAAGGAGAGCACTTGGGTTGTATCGTTATTCCTGAATCAGCTGTCATAACACATTTGAAAGGAGCCTCTTAGGAACCCCTATTGATTTCCGTAAATATCTGAAATGTAAGTCACTGGATGGAGGCTAAGGGCTTTTGTATGTGAGATATTTAACCCACCACTCTACCGAGGCTTTTGCTTCCTGATTCTTTGTGGGATTAAGATTGGCTCCTTTATATGTGTTTTCCTCTCCACCCCCGGTTTTTTCTTTCTTTCTCAGCCTTTCTAGTTGTTCCACTGCACAACCACTAGGTGGTGCTGTGGTATAGCAGAATTGCACAAATACACCAGGGTTTCATATCACCAGTCAGAGAAATGCCAGACTTTCCTCGTTAGGAAACGCAACAACTATCCTACAATAGTTGCAAAGCTTTGGGGAGGAACTAGAGGAAGAAGACATCATGTAAAGCTCCCACAAACTGCCATGAGCGAGGAATCACAAGCCCACAATATATGTGCCTTGTGTAGAAGGGCTCTAACTCTGTTACATTCACCACAACATCTAAAGACACTTTTGTAGTTTCTCAGATTGGGGGAGCAAGACTATATCAAGATGGTGGAGTAGGCATGAATAATTACGCTTGTCTCATTGATCACAGTCCTATAAATGGGTAAGATTCACTTTCCCAAACTATAGTCATTCATGCCCCACCTATGTGGTGATTTTTGAAAAAGGAAATGTGGAATCCTTCTGAAAATGTACAGTTGCTTCAAGCTGGAGATGCAGGGCCCTAGGGAGAGAGCATGTATAGAAGTGGTGCTGATGGATATAGGAAGAGGGTAAGGTTAATGAAGTGAGAGGAGCTATTAGAGGGGGTTACTAGGAAAGAAGGGGCTGGGATGTTGGCATGGATTTGGGTCCAGGCTATATGGTTTGGGTCCAGGCTACCTGTGGGGTTGCCTTCTCCTGTACAATCCGCCCCGCACACTCAGGTCCTCTGGGAAGAATCTACTTCAGCTAGCAAGAACTAGATTAACAACTGTTACCCAGAGGACCTTCTCTTCTGCAGCTCCCAGACTGTGGAATGGCCTGCCGGAGGAGACTTGTCAACTCAACTGTCTACTAGCATTCAAGAAAGCTATAAAGACCGATCTCTTCCGGCAGGCCTATCCAGTGGAATTTTAGGATGTTTCTAAAATGTTTTTAGGATGTTTTTAATGTATATTATGTTTTAATTGAGTATTATGTATTTTATTGTTTATTGTTGTTCCCCGCCTCGATCAAAGTGGAGAGGCGGGTAAGAATTATTATTATTATTATTATTATTATTATTATTATTATTATTATTATTATTATCCCATGAGGTTATTGGGATGGAGGTATTTCTCCATAGTTCGGTTTCTTCCCCCCATCCCCTCAGATCTCTGCTGTTGTTAGAACTTGTAATTCCCCCAAATCCATTCATTCTTAACTCTGTTTCTGCTAAAACACTCAACCTCTGTCCAGACATTCAAGAAAACAGGCCACAAAGTAGATACATCTCTTCGTGCATGAGCCCCCACCCCAGTTCAGACCTTGCTGGATTTAACCAGCCAGGTCTCAAAGGGAGTTCTGTTTAAGAATATTAGAAGAGCCATGCTGGATCAGACCAAGGGTCCATCTAGTCCAACCCTCTTCACACACAACGGCCAATGAACTGTTGACCAGGGACCCACGAGCAGGACATGGTGCAGGAGCACCCTTCCACCCATGTCCCATGGCTTACTGCTTCTGATACTGGAAGTAGCATATAGCCATCAGGACTGGTAGCCGTTGATGGCCTTGTCCTCCAGGAATGTATCTAACCCCCTTTTAAAGCCATCCAAATGGGTGTCCATCACGACATTTTGTGGTAGCAAATTCCACAGTTTAACTCTGTGCTGTGTGAAGAAGTCCTTCCTTTTATCTGTCCCGAATCTCCTACCAATCAGCTTCGTGGGATGACCCTGGATTCCAGTATTATGGGAGAGGGAGAAAAATGTCTCCCTATCCACATTCTCCAGACCATGCATCATTTTGTACACCTCTATCATGTCTCCCCTTAGCCTCCTTTTTTCCAAGCTAAACAATCCCAGTTGATGTAACCTTCCCTCATAGGGGAGATGCTCCAGCCCCTTGATCATTTTAGTTGCCCTTTTCTGTACTTTTTCCAGCTCTGCAATATCCTTTTTTAGGTGTGGCGACCAGAACTGTACACAGTATGGTGGTCGCACCATAGGCTTGAACGCAAGAAGAATCCTCAGTGCGATCTGAAATCCTGATGAAGCAGGGTCTTCAGTCATGCTGAGAGAAGACAGCGCGCAGTGAACACACACACACGGCTGAGGTGTCGGCTGGAGCAGCGCACGTTCAGCAGGAACGTGAGAGAGGGCGTATGTTTGTGGTACATCCTGGGGCACCTCATGCAAAAGCCAGTAAGCCCTGCAGTAGCTCAGATAACCAGGGTGCCAGTTTCTCCTTACCAAACCAAAAACGTATCACGGTTTTAAAAAGAGAAAAGGAATGACTGTGTCCATGCGAAACCTCCCTCTCAGCTGCCAAAGGGGGAGAGCGACCTCCGGAGTGAAATATATACATTCTTACAGCTGTAACGCACTCTCTGCACATCATGCATGGTGCACGAGCCAGCCTTCTCATTTTCTTCCAGGAGGCCACACACAGCCTTATGCACTTTCTGCAGCGCAGTCTGCACACTGGCACATGGAATGTCCTGACGTGCAGGTTAATGACAAGTCAAGCATGATGGATTGATGACACACATGGTCCTACGCTGGTTTCCCCCCATGTCAGGTATGCTTTAAGGTGGATTCCTGCACTGAACAGGGGGTTGGACTCGATGGCCTTATGGGCCCCTTCCAACTCTGCTATTCTATGATTCTTCTAGAGTGACCAGATACAAAAGAAGCTTTAACTGATGTGATGAAGAGGGAATTTCACCAGGTGCTGCATACTTACAAGTGATACCTGCTCAAATTCCCATTTATTTATTATTTATTTATTTATATTTATATCCCACCTTTTTTCCTCCAAGGAACCCAAGGCGACGTACAGAATTCTTCTCCTCTCCATTTTATCCTCACAACAACTACCCTGTGAGGTAGGTTGTGCTGAGAGTCTGTGACTGGCCCAAAGTCACCCAGTGGGTTTCCATGGCCGAGTGGGGACTAGAACCCCAAATCTCCCAATGCCCAGTCCAACACCTTAGCCACTACACCACACTGGCTCACATACTGTGTACCTTTGATGCCAGATACCTTATGGCTGGCTGGCCACTGTGTGAGCAGAGTGCTGGACTAGATGGACCCTCGGTCTGATCCAGCATCAGGGCTCTTCTTATGTTCTGATGTTCTTAAAGCTGTTTGTGGTGTGTGTACTCTTGATTCTGGTGAAACAGCATTAGCAGTTTTTATGTGATCTCAACAACCTGGAGAACCTGTTTGAGCAGAGGCACCGGCGGGATAAAGGAGATGTGCACAGTTGGAAACAGACGCTCAACTCTCCATGGCAGGACTGCAAATGCTATGAAATTGTGCTTACAACTGCCGCTGCTGACAGATGAATGGCAGTTTATAGTATAGCCACAAGGTGGCAGCCTATCCACAGGATTGCGGCAATTGCTAATATTTCTCCAGGAAATGTGGCATGATTTGTTGAACCATTTTAAAATTATTGTTCATTTCTTCAGCTTTCAATGTGCAACACATTTACTAGGCTTTGAGAGCAGGGGTGTGGATGTGACATAAGTGGTGGAGTTGTTTCAAAGAGACAGGCCTGGGTTGAAATCCCAAGGAGTTAACTGGATGGTCCTTGACAAGTCACTACTTAGAATCATAGAATAGCAGAGTTGGAAGTGGCGTATAAGGCCATCGAGTCCAACCCCCTGCTCAATGCAGGAATCCACCCTAGAGCATCCCTGGCACATGCTTGTCCAGCTGCCTCTTGAAGGCCTCTAGTGTGGGAGAGCCCACAACCTCCCTAGGTCACTGGTTCCATGGTCATACTGCTCTAACAGTCAGGCCACAGCTGGACCGAAGGTTTCTCCTGGGATCATCCAGGTTTTGGCCTTTCCTAAGCACTGGGTCCCCTGTGTGTCACCTAGATGAACAGGATTGACCCCTGGATGATCCAGGGATAAACTTTAGGTCTAGCTATGGCCTCAGGAAGACTTTACAAGATTGTTGTGGGGTGGGGGGAAAGGAACAAGCTCTGTGTTTCTGCCTTAAATTCCTTGGATAATGCATTGTATACAAATGTGTGATAAAACATATTGGCTAGCTTCAGATGTAACACTAGACCACCATGGGTCACTTCTGAGAGCAATCCACAGTGGGCTGATAGGCATAGGCTGATCATATAGCAAGGCGGACAGGGCTCCTGAATCTTTAACAGTTGTATTTAAAAGGGGAATTTCAGCAGGTCTCCTTTGTATGCATGCAGCACCTGATGAAATCCCCTCTTCATCACAACTGTTAAATATACAGGGGCCCTGTCCTCCTTTTCATATGATCACCCTAGTTTACCCATTGTGTTGTTTCCCCTGTCTTGAATTTCAGATTGTAAGCTCCTCAGGGCAGAGACTTACTCTGAAAACGTTTGTGCACATTGAGGGAATTATGTTATCGTTGCTAATATTGATGAGGATGAGGATGATGAGGCTTCTACAGCCACTTCCTGTAGTTATGGACTGGTATTAGGGTGACTCCCATGGTTAGTTGTTACAGTTATAAATTATGTTGTTGATGGCAATACAAGATCCTTCTCCAACCTCTTTCCAACGCACATGCGCACAGACATGCACACGCACACCCATTATGAGCACAATTTCATGCTTTTTGATCTGAAAAGCATTCAAAGAAAAGATTCTTTATTGCTTCTTTAGCTGGCAAAAAAAGCTCCACAATGCTGAGTTGGTCAAAGTGGCATTAAAACAGGACACAACGCTGCTTTAAGATTCTTTCAGATGAGAAAGAGATGTGACTCTTGATCAGAAGTTACTAGAAGTGAGAGATTTAAACATTCTGGGTTAATATCCACAAGTACTTAAAACAACAACACCTTAAACATCTTATCCTTGTTTCAAAGTTCTACAGAATACATTACACCAGTTTTAAAATCTCTTCACTGGCAGCCAATTAGTTTCCAGGTGAAGTATAAAGTGTTGGCTATCACCTCTAAAGCCTACATGGTTCGGGTCCAGGTTACCTGCGTGACCACCTTCTCCAATACAATCCGCCCCCCACAGTCAGGTCCTCTGGGAAGAATCTACTTCAGTCTGCCAAAATTAGGCTGACAAGTGTTACCCAGAGGACCTTCCCTTCTGCTGTTCCCAGACTGTGGAATGGCCTGCCGGAGGAGACTCGTCAACTTGACAATCTATCAGCATTTAAGAAAGCAATAAAGACTGATCTCTTCAGGCAGGCCTAACCAGTGGAATTTTAGGATGTTTTGGGGATGTTTTAATAATGTATACTATGTTTTGAATTCAGTTTTATGTATTTTATACTTATTGTTGTTCCCCGCCTTGATCCAGAAGGAGAGGCGGGTACGAATTATTATTATTATTATTATTATTATTATTATTATTATTATTATTGCAATACACCTGTATTGTCAAGTCTTTCTATATTGCAAACATGGATGCTTCTGAAATGTGCTTCATCCAAACCGCTCCCTGGATTTTGGAGCTCTGAACTACCTGGCCTCGGTCCCGAAGTGGAACCAACAAAATGTAACTTCTCTAACGCCCTTCTCTCGGTCCCGCCACCATCATCACAGGCAGGCCTAGTGGGAACGCAGGAGAGGGCCTTCTCGGTGGCTGCTCCAGGGCTCTGGAACTCCTCTCCCAGGGAAGCTAGACTGGCTCCCTCCTTGGTGTGCTTCCAGAGGCAGGCAAAAAGCGTTCCTGTTCTGGTAGGCCTTTGGCGAAAAGCCTGGAGCTCTGTTTATGCACTCAGCTCTTTAAAATTGATATTTGTATTTTAAATGTTTTAAAAGTTTTAATATTGAACTACATTTAATTATATTTGTAACTTTTGTATGTTTCCGTTTATATGCTTTTATTTTGTAAAGCTGCCTTGAGGTCCAGTATTGGGAAAAAGGTGGGAAATAATAATAATAATAATAATAATAATAATAATAATAATAATAATAATAATAATCCAGATTTGGGATAATAATAATAATAATAATAATAATAATATATTTATTTATTTCTTACCTGTCTCTCCCTTTGTTTCCACGTTCTGCAGCATGTGATCTTGTCATAACATTCTCCAAGGTATATAGGACCCCAACACCGGTTTTTTTCAAAGCATGCCCCCCCTTTACGTACACAGTCCTGCGGATTGTTTACTCGAGGATAACCTGTACACACAATAGAGCAGTGAATTAAACAATGGCCTAATCTTCACCAATCAGGATATTGCACTATGAAAGCGGTATGAAAGCAGCATATAAGAGACAGGAGCCACACCAAGCAGGATATAATGGTATGAAAGCAGTATATGTATGCGTCAATTAGGGAGACAAGGAGGACAGGGCTCCTGTATCTTTAACAGTTGCATAGAAAAGGGAATTTCAGCAGGTGTCATTTGTCTATATGGAGAACCTGGTGATATTCGCTCTCCATCAAAACAGTTAAAGGTGCAGGAGCTATTCTAGAGTGACCAGATTTAAAAGAGGGCAGGGCACCTGCAGCTTTAACTGTTGTGATGAAGAGGAAATTTCACCAGGTTCCCTATATATACAAATGAGACCTGCTGAAATTTCCTTTTCAATACAACTGTTGAAGATACAGGAGCCCTGTCCTCCTTTTCATATGGTCACCCTAGCCAATGTCTCTCCAGCTGGGTCAGCCTTGCTCTGGTAAAAGCGGAACCAGCAAAGGAGTTGAGTCTCTCCCTGAACTGTCTCCAGCAGCAGCCATCCCAGCTGCCAAAAGCAGATGAGATGAGATGTGGAGCCATTCCACAAACCCTCTGAAGGGGCCCTTTCTTCTTTCCTCTTTCTGAGAGCATCATCACACCGGGGGGGGGGGGGGAATCGTGTTTCCTTACTGTCGTTTCTCCACACTTCCTCATCCTTCCTAGCAGGGAAGGAGGAAGTAAACAAAGACCATGTGGCCCCTTCAGAGTCTGCTTTTATCACACTGCTTTCCCTGCACACAGCAGGCGATCGCAACACATTTCATTAAAAAAAAACGTCAGATTAAAAGGGTTCTATTTTGTAAAGGAAAAATGAGCGGAAGCAAGAGGTGCACAGGAGGCAGACAACATTGTCTAAAGGACCCATGCACATCCAGTAGTGAACGTGCGATAAAACACTTGTTTGATGAACTTCTCACTAGTCCTAATGGCTTACTAATCCTAATGGCTTTTTCTACTATCACCTGTCAGAAGTAGGGTGCCTATGTACACCCAGTTGCTGGTGAACACAAGTAGGAGGGTGCTATTTCACTTATGTCTTGCTTGTGAGCTTTCCTGACCATGGGACATACTGACTTGTAATGATGGGAGTTGTAATCCAACACCTTTGGAGGGCATGAGGTTGGGGAAGGGCTGCTCTAAACAAAAAAAGAGAAATAGGTGGCCCTAAGTTGTTCATTGTCAGTTTTCCACAACCCCACAGTCACCTCTGCATATCCTATTCTCCATCCTGTCCTCATGGTTTATATCTGCTTTGGGAGAATGAGAATTTCACTGGCACTTTCTGCCTCCTTAGGGAGGATGTGGTGTTAAAGGCTTGTGAGCCTGGAGGGGATCTACACTGCGTACTGAAGGCGCTTGCGTGCGCCTCCAGTGCACCCCGAAAACGATGGTGTAGATCCTGCCCTGGAAGAGGCGGAGGAAGAGGCGGAGGCGGCGGCGGCTGGGGAATTCTTGCCGCCGCCCACCTCCCCGCCGGCCTCCTGCTGCCGGGGAAACAGCCACCTGGGTCGGAGAGCTCGGCGGAAGAAGTCGCCCCGCCTTCTTCCGCTGAGCTCTCCGACCTGGGTGGCTCTTTCCCCGGCAGCAGGAGGCCAGTGGGGAGGTGGGCAGCGGCGGCAAGGACACGGCCGGATTCCTCAGCCGCCTCCTCCTCCGCCTCTCTGGGCAGGATCTACACCATCGTTTTCGGGGTGCACTGGAGGCGCACGCAAGCGCCTTCAGTACGCAGTGTAGATCCCCTCCTTAACTCCCAATATCCCTGCTTTTTGGAGTTTGGTTGAAAGCCTTTAATGTAGCGCCTTTAACGTTGTTTTGCAAACCGTAGGTTTTTTGTTTACTGAATTTCATGGCTTTGTGTAACGGATGACCACACAGGAAAGAAGCCATATAAATGTATGGGATGTGGGGAAAGCTTCAAATGTAGTGGGACCTTGAGTAGACATCAAAGAACCCACACAGGGGAGAAACTATACAAATGTGTGGAGTGTGGAAAAGCTTCAGTCATACGTTCACCCTTACTTTACATCAAAGAATTCACAGAGGTGAGAAACCATTTCTGTGTACGGAGTGTGGAAAAAGTTACAATATCCTACACACTTCTTGTTGTTTATTCGTTCAGTTGCTTCCGACTCTTCGTGACTTCATGGACCAGCCCACGCCAGAGCTTTCTGTTGGCTGTCGCCACCCTTAGCTCCCCCAAGGTCAAGTCTGTCCCCTCCAGAATATCATCCATCCATCTTGCCCTTGGTCGGCCCCTCTTCCTTTTGCCTTCCACTTTCCCTAGCATCAGCCTCTTCTCCAGGGTGTCCTGTCTTATCATAATGTGGCCAAAGTACTTCAGTTTTGCCTTTAATACCATTCCCTCAAGTGAGCAGTCTGGCTTTTTTTCCCTGGAGTATGGACTGGTTTGATCTCACAGTCCAAGGCACTCTCAGAATTTTTCTCCAACACCACAGTTCAAAAGCATCTATCTTCCTTCGCTCAGCTTTCCTTATGGTCCAGCTCTCGCAGCCATAGGTTACTACGGGGAATACCATTGCTTTAACTGTGTGGACCTTTGTTGTCAGTGTGGTGTCTCTGCTCTTAACTATTTTATCAAGATTTGTCATTGCTCTCCTCCCAAGAAGTAAACGTCTTCTGATTTCCTGGCTGCAGTCAGCGTCTGCAGTAATCTTTGCTCCCAGAAATACAAAGTCTGTCACTGCCTCCACGTTTTCTCCCTCTATTTGCCAGTTATCAATCAAGCTGGTTGCCATAATCTTAGTTTTTTTCCCAATGGAACATACTTCTGAGAAAACACTGACAGTAAGTATTTGGTAGAGGAGGCAGCCATTTTCTCTCCATGTTCCAATATAGCTGAGGCAGCAGGGAGAGGGAGGAGGCACTACTGAGCATGCTAACAAATCAAGATGGCCACCCTATATATTATATTATTATTATTATTATTATTTATTTATTTATTTATATAGCACCATCAATGTACATGGTGCTATACAGAGTAAAACAGTAAATAGCAAGACCCTGCCGCATAGGCTTACATTCTAATAAAATAGGGTGACCATATGAAAAGGAGGACAGGGTTCCTGTATCTTTAACAGTTGTATTGAAAAGGAAATTCCAGCAGGTGTTATTTGTATATATGGAGAACCTGCTGAAATTTCCTCTTCATCACAACAGTTAAAGCTGCAGGTGCCCTGCCCTCTTTTAAATCTGGTCACTCTAATATAGCTGCTGCACCTTTAACTGTTGTGACGAAGAGAAAATTTCACCAGGTTCTCCATATATAGAAATGACACCTGCTGAAACTCCCTTTTCTATGCAACTGTTAAAGATACAGGAGCCCTGTCCTCCTTTTCATATGGTCACCCTAAATAAAATCATAATAAAACAATAACAAAAAAACCTACAGTTTACATAACAATGTTGAGGCTCTAGGGCAAATAAATAAATAAATAAATAAAAATTAAAAAATCAACCAAAGGGATTTTTTTTTAAAAAAAAGAAAAGTCATTCCACCAACTACAATGAAGGAGGAAGAAGACAACACCATTGGATTAATGAGTAAGGGGCTCATTCCGTCAATTTTCATGGTTCACATGACACATAACTACCAGATCTGTACTTGGTTTAAGTGGATTCTTTAATGTCAATATAGTAAAAATTATAAATGTTAGTGTATTTTTTTAAAATAATTACACTATAGTGTAATAATTTAAATTTTTTAAATAGTTTAATAATTTAAATTTTTTAAATAGTGTAAATTTTAGCATAATTTTTAAAATAATTTCCCAATTTACACTATTTAAAAAATTTAAATTACACTATGGTGTAATAATTTTAAAAATTACATTAAAATTTATAATTTTTACTATATTGACATTAAAGAATCCACTTAAACCAAGTACAAATCAGAGTATCTAGCATTTTTCATATAACTGCTTGATAACCCACATATCACATAACTTCCAGATGAAAGGCATCACCAAATGTTGCTTCTTTCTCGTGTTTTCTTGCTATGTCAATAACTGGAGATCGTTGTTAACAACACATTTAGGTTTTTATTGCAGAGCTTTGGCTATGGGGCGGTATATCAATGTAATAAATTACAACTTCATTGGCTGCCAGTCCAGGTCCAGGCCCGATTCAAAGTGCTGATATTGACATTTAAAGCCCTAAAGGGTTTGGGGCCAGGTTATTTGAAGGAACGCCTCCTCCCATATATACCTGCCTGGACCTTAAGATCATCTACAGGGGCCCTTCTCCGTGAGCCCCTGCCAAAGGAAGTGAGGCAGGTGGCTACCAGGAGGAGGGCCTCCTCTGCTGTGGCACCCCGGCTGTGGAATGAGCTCCCTAAGGAGGTTCGCTTGGCACCTACATTATATGCCTTTAGACGCCAGGTGAAGACCTTTTTATTCTCTCAGTATTTTAACACTTAATTTTAACTTAAATTTAAATTTTAATGTTCTAACTTTGTATTTTAATCTTATATCAATTTTGCTGCGTGGTTTTGCTGTATTTTTTGTATTTGTGTTTTTAACCTGTTGGTTGTTTTATTATGGTTTTAATTTTTGTGAACCGCCCAGAGAGCTTTGGCTATTGGGTGGTATAAAAATGTAATAAATAAATAAATAAATAAATAAATAAATAAATAAATAAATACACCCAGGCTATGGGGCGGTATATCAATGTAATTACCCAACCCTGGCAAATTCCTTCCCTCACCGGCCCTCAGAACCCCACCCTTGCATCCTGCCCCCACTCTTTTCCTTACGCCCCCTCCCCGCTTTTCCTCAGCCTACACTACCTCACAGGGTTGTTGTGAGGATAAAATGAAGAGGACGATGAAGAGTTTACATAACATTGTATGTAACATTGGCCCTCATCCAGCCCATTACTGAGTCTAGGCACTGGTCCAGGACCTGCACAGCCTCACCTGATTCAGTTGTCACAGGGAGATAGAGCTGCGTGTCATCAGCGTATTGATGGCATTACCTGTATGTCTCACCTGCCACCACTTCAAAGCAATCCAGGGGCAAAGTGCCCATGTAGACGAGCCCCTGTATCTCTTTACAGTTTTGTCACAGTATCAAGATTCAACCTGTACACAAAGAGCTTTTCCTTTCCCACTTTCCTACTACATAACCTCTAGGTGGCACAAAACTATAGCAAAATAGTGCAAATACCCGTAGGAAACCACCTTTACTTTCGCTTTCAGAAAGAATACTCCATTTTTCCCACTCTAAAAACAAAAACCAACTCACCCTGGAAAGAGCTCTTAAAAACAGAAGCAAAAGTGGTGGATCAGGACACATCATCTATTATTATTATTATTATTATTCTGTGATGTTCAACTGCCTATTATGCATTAAATGTAAATATATGCAAAGTTAATGGTTTATATTATGCATAAAGTTCCAGGAAGTAAGTAGGTCTCAATGTACTTACAATTTCTATGCACAGGTTGGGTTCGTAAGGGGTGGTGGTGTTGAATGCCTGAGTGCTGATTGGATGGTGAGAGTGGGAGGAGCTTGAGAAATGTAGCATTTTATAGAGAGAATCTGAGCTGACAGCAAGACAGTTAAGTAAGGGGTATGATAAGAGACAGAAATGTAGGGTTCTGTGGGAGGGGTGTATGAGACAGAGGGTGTGTGGGTTAGGATTCTGTGAAGAGAAGTAGAGAATTAAAATGTATGATTGTGAGAGAGGCAGATACTGTCTAGGTGTGGGTTATTAACATTGGGAACAGTAGTATTATATCAGTGGTTCTCAACGTTCCTAATGCCGCGACCCCTTAATACAGTTCCTCATGTTGTGGTGACCCCCAACCATAAAATTATTTTCGTTGCTACTTCATATTTAAGTACTCTCACATTTAAGCCTTCCCAAGACACCTCCCTCAGACTCCACAAATTAAGGCAGATGCAATGACAGCAGGTCTGTGTACTTAAATGCTTAACTGTCCCAGTCATGTGGGGGATCTACACTATTGCTTTTAATTTAAAGCACTTTGAAAACGTTTTGAAAACTGTATATGCAGTGTGTCATGCAGCATATTTCACTGCACCTGTATTACCTTGGCACTTTTCTCACAGTTAAGTACACATCAGTATCAAAACTTGGCTGAAAAGAAAAACACTTGAGATTTCAAGGCTAAACACACACATACACATACACACACACACACACACACACACACACAGACCTCATTGCAAGGCAAGAGTTTATTTTATTGCTTGCATATGGAAAATGGGAAGGGAAATAGGTGCACCCTTGAATGAGGAACCAACACAAAAATCTGAAGTTCTGTCTGATATCCTTAGTTTTAAGAAATGCAGTTATGAATTCTCTCTATCACAGATTCCTAACAAAATAGATTAGAGAAGAAATTGTATAATTCCACTTAATAAAACGTCTGCCTTAAAAAAAATAAGTTGTTTTTTAAATCTATAGCGCCTAAGAAATTATAGGTGTTTTAAAGTTAATGAATGACTAATAACATGTTACATTATGCTAAAGAAGTCCCCAAATTCATGAAAATAATTTTTGAACACTGCAATCATAACCCATTTATTCAGTGGAACCTACTCCTTAATAAGCTTCCTTTAACGGAATAACGGGCTCAAGTTACAGGAAGCCAGATTCCAGCTGGACATCAGGAAAAACTTCCTGACTGTTAGAGCAGAACAACAATGGAATCAGTCACCTAGGGAGGTTGTGGCCTCTCCCACACTAGAGGCCTTCAAGAGGCAGCTGGACAACCCTCTGTCAGGGATGCTTTAGGGTGGATTCCTGCATTGAGCAGGGGGTTGGACTCGATGGCCTTGTAGGCCCCTTCCAACTCTGCGATTCTATGATTCTAAGTGCATGAAGGATTGCAGCCAGGAGATTATGGAAAATATTAAGATAAATTTCATGATCAGCAGTCAAGATCACCAGGCGGCACCTTCGACTACCAGCTGCTGCTGCGGCGGAGCCCACGCAGCTCGTTCCTGCCCAGCGCCCATGTCTTCCCGGGCGGCGTGGTGGACGCTGCCGACTTCTCGCCTGACTGGCTGCGGCTGCTGCTGGACCGGCTGTGCTGCGGGCTCAGCCCGTGTGGGCGGGCGAGCCGCGGGCGCCCCTCTTCGCCACAAATGCCCTGAGTTGAGCTCGGCACTGCTGGGCGATGTGGTCTTGCGCATCTGCGCGATCCGAGAGACCTTCGAGGAAGAGAGGGGCGCCGTGGCTGCGTGAGGGGAAAGGGAATGGATCCGGCCGGGACGCCCTGTTTATGAGGAAAGGGACACACACACACACACACACACACAGAAGAGCTTGCTGTAGTGTGTGCGCACATTCTCCGCTCACAACAAGAGCGGCGTGTGGGCTAGCGCCAGGAGAAGAGAGAGAGCGCCGGCGCATCCCGCCCGCTCACTTTCCTGGCAGCTTCCTTTCCCGTTGCCGCCGGTGTCGTGGGCGAACTCTGAAGGAGGATAGAGGAGCGGTGTCTCGGTTCTTAAGACCATCGGAAATATGTGTTTTACGATGGTCTTAGGCGACCCCTGTGAAACGGTCATTCGACCCCCAAAGGGGTCTCGACCCACAGGTTGGGAACCGCTGTATTATATAGTGCCACCTCGTAAGAAAGAACAGAGAGAAACCGTTACGCTTAGGAACCTTGTAACCACGCGCATTTGAACTGAGGAAACCAATAAGCTTATGTACACCCACTCACTTATGTTAATAAATCCCAATTACTTTTGAACAACTTGGTGTGGTCTGTGGAGGAGTGACTGAGGAGAGAACAATTAATGGTGGCAGCGGAAAGGGAAACTGAGGGCTCAAGACGGCAAAGAACCGATAGAAAGCCATAAATGTTTCATATAGAAAAATCACTCAGATTCTTTTGTTTTCCACGCTTTGTACTCCCTTTTAGGATTTGTACAAGATAGCCTATATTTACCACCACATTCCAAATCTCAGGGACATATTATTACCCCTTCCCTGCCCCCAAATAACCCTTGAGTAAGAAGAGTAAGGTTGTGGGCTCTCCCACACTAGAGGCCTTCAAGAGGCAGCTGGACAACCATCTGTCAGGGATGCTTTAGGGTGAATTCCTGCACTGAGCGGGGGGTTGGACTTGATGGCCTTGTGGGCCCCTTCCAACTCTGCTATTCTATGATTCTAAGACACCACCAAGCTTTTTCCATTTAGTAAAGTGCTGGATGGGAATTTGACAGACCCCTGAAGCTTACTGGGTGACTTTGGGCCAGTCACTGTCACTTGGCCTAACCTACCTCACAGGGTGGTTGTGAGAATGAAAAAGAGCAGACCATGGGTTCCTTGCAAGAGGAAAAAAAGGTGGGTTATAGATACAGGCTAGGCGACCCTATATATTTTACCTTGGCAGATCATCAGCATGAAAAGGAGTAGGCAGAAGAAGGTCTTCATGGCTCAGTGTTTGATCTTCTACAGTCTTGACACTCAAGGATATGGCCCAAAGAGAAGGAAGAAAACCCCTTTATATTTCATTGGGGAAAGATGGTGCCAACAGGGAAGAGGAAATCCAGAGGGAATGGAAGGGCAGTGTGTTCCATGCAGCCTAATAAAGATCCCATTTGCCATTATATTTTATTTTGCGAAAGAAATGGGACTGTAATTCTGGGCAGATGGCAATATTGGGAAAACATTTCTAGCATGCCAGAGCAACTTTTGTTAAGACATCCAAACTAGCCAATTGAACAGGTTGGGTGGCCCTATATCTTGGCAGCTCATTAATATGAAAAAGAGAAGAAAAAAGAAACTCTTCGCAACTCAGTGTTTGATCCTCAGTCTTGAAACTCAAGGATATGACCCAATGAGATGAAAGAAAATCCCCCCCCTCTCTCTCCTCCTCCTCCTCCTCCTACACACCCATGTTCAGAAGGACAGGGAGGAAGTGGAGGGCACGGAATTCAGTAACAAGAGGAGCAAACCCCAGTGCAAGACCCTGTTGTCTGACAAAATGAATGGAAGGGGAGTGGTCCCCCTTCAAACAACCAATAAACTGTAGGGGGAGATACAAAGGAGATCTGGGGTCGGTGGGTGGGGATGTGCTTCTCAATGGGATCACAGCAACGTGCTACAACAGAGGTGTAAAGAGGCTGGGTTCATAAAAGCGCACAGGTGTAAGTTTTCAAGCTTTCATATGGTATATAAGCACTATATAATTGAAGTGGGATAATTCAAGGGAGAACCACAACAAAAAGGGTTGTGGGATGAAGTCCCCTGCCTCTGCCCCCCCCTCTCTCCTGTATCCAGCCCACTTATATATGTGCCTAATGTCAGGTTTCTGGGTGAGTGAACCAAAAAAAAGTGACTAGAGGTTTTTCCGCCATTATAACACACAAGGAGAAATCCAGATTAGCTGGTGGTATTTTCAAGGCCAAAGTGATTATTGCACCTACAGTCCGGTGACTAATTAGGAGCAGCTGGAATGGTTTGCTGACTCACAAAGAGTGTGGTAAAGCTGATGTAATAATAATAATAAAGCTGATGTAATAATACTAACTTCAGCACAAGCATGTTGGGACGCCTTGAGAGCAATCTATGTGCAAGACACTGCTGCAAGTAAAGTCTTGCTAACTCGCAAGTTGCATAGAGCACGTCTGCAGTCAGGGTCAAGTGTGTCTGACCACATCAACCTGATGCGTAAGTGATACAAGAAGTGTGTGGCCACATTTTGTGTGTTTTGCTTTAAAAAAGAGAAACACCAGGAGCATTGAATCATGGGATCATAGGGTTGGAAGGGTTCTTGGAGAGCTTCTTGTCCAACCTGCTGCTCAGTGAAGGCTCTCCAATGCAGGATACTCCTACAGCAGTCTTGACAGTTGGCAACCTAATCTCTGCTTAAGCATCTCCAGCAAGGGAGAATCTGCATATCTCACTATTAGATCGTTTCGCCTGATGGGGATCCAAGATTTGCTTCCCTGCAAATTCCAGCTATTGGTTCTACTTCTGCCTTCAGGGGCAACAGAAAACAGCATGTTCAGAACTAAATTCTTGGCCTTAAAAGGCATTTGATGGGCACTTGGGCAGTTTATAACTAATATACACTTAATAACCCTTAGATACCCATGTGAATAAACCATTTTTAAAGAATCCTATAAAGCTAGTACAGATCATTGTTTATTGCAAATGCTTTCTCCAGTTAATATCTCTGTTAACTACATCATTTAAGTGTCATTATTGCATTCCTTCTCAGCAAGCATCTGTACTGCATTCAGGTAGAACCCAAGAAAGACATTTTTTGCTTGAGATGGAGCAGCAATTTGTTTATTTATTTATTTATCTATTGCATTTCTATACCGCCCTATAGCTGAAGCTCTCTGGGCAGTTCACAAAAATTAAGGATGAAGGAAAAAAGAAGAAAGAGGGCCACAAAAGGTGTGGAAGAGAGGCTGGCTCTGGTGCTATACAGGATGATAAACGTAGGCTGGTATTTGTAAAAAAATAATAATGTTTTTATTTAAAGTTCAAGAAAGCTCAACATTTCAGATCGTCAGATCCTTCATCAGGGGTGGATCTAGACAGCGTCCCGAAGGCGCTTGCGTGTGCCTCCAGTGCGCCCCGAAACTGATTGTGTAGATCTTGCCCTACCTGGCCAGAAGAGACGGAGGAGGAGTCAGCGGTGGCGGCCCCGTATCCCCCCTCGTGGGGACGGGGCGAAAAGTTTCCGGCCTCGGCGGCTTCGCTGCAGAATCCGGCCGCCGCCGCCGCTGCCGCCCACCTCCCCGCCAGCCTCCTGCTGCCAGCGAAAGAGCCACCCGGGTTGGAGAGCTCGGCGGAAGAAACCGCCGCCCCTTGGTCTGATCCAGCATTAGGGCTCTTCTTATGTTCTTATGTTCTTAAAACTGTTTGTGTTGTGTGTACTCTTGATTCTGGTGAAACAGCATTAGCAGTTTTTATGTGATCTCAGAAACCTGGGGAACCTGTTTGAGCAGAGGCACCGGCGGGCTAAAGGAGATGTGCACAGTTGGAAACAGACGCTCAACTCTCCATGGCAAGATTGCAAATGCTATGAAATTGTGCTTACAACTGCCGCTGCTGACAGATAAATGGCAGTTTATAGTATAGCCACAAGGTGGCAGCCTATCCACAGGATTACAGCAATTGCTAATATTTCTCCAGGAAATGTGGTATGATTTGTTGAACCATTTTAAAATTATTGTTCATTTCTTCAGCTTTCAATGTGCAACACATTTACTAGGCTTTGAGAGCAGGGGTGTGGATGTGACATAAGTGGTGGAGTTGTTTCAAAGAGACAGGCCTGGGTTGAAATCCCAAGGAGTTAACTGGATGGTCCTTGACAAGTCACTACTTAGAATCATAGAATAGTAGAGTTAGAAGGGGCCTATAAGGCCATCGAGTCCAACCCCCTGCTCAATGCAGGAATCCACCCTAAAGCATCCCTGACAGATGGTTGTCCAGCTGCCTCTTGAAGGCCTCTAGTGTGGGAGAGCCCACAACCTCCCTAGGTAACTGGTTCCATGGTCATACTGCTCTAACAGTCAGTCCACAGCTGGACTGAAGGTTTCTCCTGGGATCATCCAGGTTTCGGCCCTGCCTAAGCACTGTGTGTCTCCTAGATGAACAGGATTGACCCCTGGACGATCCAGGGATAAACCTTAGGTCTAGCTATGGCCTCAGGAAGACTTTACAAGATTGTTGTGGGGTGGGGGAAAGGAACAAGCTCTGTGTTTCTGCCTTAAATTCCTTGGATAATGCATTGTATACAAATGTGTGATAAAACATATTGGCTAGCTTCAGATGTAACACTAGACCACCATGGGTCACTTCTGAGAGCAATCCACAGTGGGCTGATAGGCATAGGCTGATCATATAGCAAGGCGGACAGGGCTCCTGAATCTTTAACAGTTGTATTTAAAAGGGGAATTTCAGCAGGTCTCCTTTGTATGCATGCAGCACCTGATGAAATCCCCTCTTCATCACAACTGTTAAAGATACAGGGGCCCTGTCCTCCTTTTCATATGATCACCCTAGTTTACCCATTGTGTTGTTTCCCCTGTCTTGAATTTCAGATTGTAAGCTCCTCAGGGCAGAGACTTACTCTGAAAACGTTTGTGCACATTGAGGGAATTATGTTATCGTTGCTAATATGGATGAGGATGCGGATGATGAGGCTTCTACAGCCACTTCCTGTAGTTATGGACTGGTATTAGGGTGACTCCCATGGTTAGTTGTTACGGTTATAAATTATGTTGTTGATGGCAATACAAGATCCTTCTCCAACCTCTTTCCAACGCACATGCGCACAGACATGCACACGCACACATGCACACCCATTATGAGCACAATTTCATGCTTTTTGATCTGAAAAGCATTCAAAGAAAAGATTCTTTATTGCTTCTTTAGCTGGCAAAAAAGCTCCACAATGCTGAGTTGGTCAAAGTGGCATTAAAACAGGACGCAACGGTGCTTTAAGATTCTTTCAGATGAGAAAGAGATGTGACTCTTGATCAGTAGTTACTAGAAGTGAGAGATTTAAACATTCTGGGTTAATATCCACAAGTACTTAAAAAAAAACACCTTAAACATCTTATCCTTGTTTCAGAGTTCTACAGAATACATTACACCAGTTTTAAAATCTCTTCACTGGCTGCCAATTAGTTTCCAGGTGAAGTATAAAGTGTTGGCTATCACCTCTAAAGCCTACATGGTTTGGGTCCAGGTTACCTGCGTGACCACCTTCTCCAATATAATCCGCCCCCCACACTCAGGTCCTCTGGGAAGAATCTACTTCAGTCTGCCAAAATTAGGCTGACAAGTATTACCCAGAGGACCTTCCCTTCTGCTGTTCCCAGACTATGGAATGGCCTGCCGGAGGAGACTCGTCAACTTGACAATCTATCAGCATTTAAGAAAGCAATAAAGACTGATCTCTTCCGGCAGGCCTATCCAGTGGAATTTTAGGATGTTTTGGGGATGTTTTAATAATGTATACTATGTTTTGAATTCAGTTTTATGTATTTTATACTTATTGTTGTTCCCCGCCTTGATCCAGATGGAGAGGCGTGTACGAATTATTATTATTGCAATACACCTGTATTGTCAAGTCTTTCTATATTGCAAGCATGGATGCTTCTGAAATGTGCTTCATCCAAACCGCTCCCTGGATTTTGGAGCTCTGAACTACCTGGCCTCGGTCCCAAAGTGGAACCAACAAAATGTAACTTCTCTAACGTTCTTCTCTGACGCCCTTCTCTCGGTCCCATCACCATCATCACAGGCAGGCCTAGTGGGAACGCAGGAGAGGGCCTTCTCGGTGGCTGCTCCAGGGCTCTGGAACTCCTCTCCCAGGGAAGCTAGACTGGCTCCCTCCTTGGTGTGCTTCCAGAGGCAGGCAAAAAGCGTTCCTGTTCTGGTAGGCCTTTGGCGAAAAGCCTGGAGCTCTGTTTATACAGTCAGCTCTTTAAAATTGATATTTGTATTTTAAATGTTTTAAATGTTTTAATATTGAACTACATTTAATTATATTTGTAACTTTTGTATGTTTCCATTTATATGTTTTAATTTTGTAAAGCTGCCTTGAGGTCCAGTATTGGGGAAAAGGTGGGAAATTATTATTATTATTAATCCAGATTTTGGATTTTAATAATAATAATAATAATAATAATAATAATAATAATAATAATAATAATAATAATATATTTATTTATTTCCTGCCTGTCCCTTTGGATCGAAAAAATGTAACCCTTTGTTCTCACCTTTTGCAGCATCTGTGCATGTCATCACAGTGTCCAATGAGTAGACCACTCCAACAGGAAGTCCGTGGTCCTCCAAGGCATGCCCCCCCTTCACGTACACAGTCCTGCCGATTGTTTACTCGAGGATAACCTGTACACACAATAGAACAGTGAATTAAACAACGGCCTAATCTACACCAATCGGGATATTGCACTATGAAAGCGGTATGAAAGCAGCATATAAAAGACAGGAGCCACACCAAGCAGGATATAATGGTATGAAAGCAGTATATGTACGCGTCAATTAGGGAGACAAGGAGGACAGGGCTCCTGTATCCTTAACAGTTGCATAGAAAAGGGAATTTCAGCAGGTGTCCTTTGTCTATATGGAGAACCTGGTGATATTCCCTCTCCATCAAAACAGTTAAAAGTGCAGGAGCTATTCTAGAGTGACCAGATTTAAAAGAGGGCAGGGCACCTGCAGCTTTAACTGTTGTGATGAAGAGGAAATTTCACCAGGTTCCCTATATATACAAATGAGACCTGCTGAAATTTCCTTTTCAATACAACTGTTGAAGATACAGGAGCCCTGTCCTCCTTTTCATATGGTCACCCTAGCCAATGTCTCTCCAGCTGGGTCAGCCTTGCTCTGGTAAAAGCGGAACCAGCAAAGGAGTTGAGCCTCTCCCTGAACTGTCTCCAGCAGCAGCCGTCCCAGCCGCCAAAAGCAGATGAGATGAGATGAAACCCTCTGAAGGGGCCCTTTCTTCTTTCCTCTTTCTGAGAGCATCATCACACCGGGGGTGGGGGGAATCGCGTTTCCTTACCGTTGTTTCTCCACACTTCCTCATCCTTCCTAGTAGGGAAGGAGGAAGTAAACAAAGACCATGTGGCCCCTTCAGAGTCTGCTTTTATCACACTGCTTTCCCTGCACACAGCAGGCGATCGCAACACATTTCATTAAAAAAAAAATCAGATTAAAAGGGTTCTATTTTGTAACAGAAAAATGAGCGGAAGCAAGAGGTGCACAGGAGGCAGACAACATTGTCTAAAGGACCCATGCACATCCAGTAGTGAACGTGCGATAAAACACTTGTTTGATGAACTTCTCACTAGTCCTAATGGCTTACTAATCCTAATGGCTTTTTCTACTATCAACTGTCAGAGGTAGGGTGCCTATGTACACCCAGTTGCTGGTGAACACAAGTAGGAGGGTGCTATTTCACTTGTGTCTTGCTTGTGAGCTTTCCTGACCATGGGACATACTGACTTGTAATGATGGGAGTTGTAATCCAACACCTTTGGAGGGCACGAGGTTGGGGAAGGGCTGCTCTAAACAAAAAAAGAGAAATAGGTGGCCCTAAGTTGTTCGTCATCAGTTTTCCACAACCCCACAGTCACCTCTGCATATCCTATTCTCCATCCTGTCCTCATGGTTTATATCTGCTTTGGGAGAATAAGAATTTCACTGGCACTTTCTGCCTCCTTAGGGAGGATGTGGTGTTAAAGGCTTGTGAGCCATAACTCCCAATTTCCCTGCTTTTTGGAGTTTGGTTGAAAACTGTAGAGCCTTTAACGTTGTTTTGTAAACCGTAGGTTTTTTGTTTATTGAATTTCATGGCTTTGTGTAATGGATGACCACACAGGAAAGAAGCCATATAAACGTATGGGATGTGGGGAAAGCTTCAGCTGTAGTGGGACCTTGAGTAGACATCAAAGAACCCACACAGGGGAGAAACTATACAAATGTGTGGAGTGTGGAAAAGCTTCAGTCATACGTTCACCCTTACTTTACATCAAAGAATTCACAGAGGTGAAAAACCATTTCTGTGTACGGAGTGTGGAAAAAGTTACAATCCCCTACACACTTACCAGGGAGTAAGACCATTACATTCAATGGAACGTATTTCTGAGAAAACACTGACAGTAAGTATTTGGTAGAGGAGGCAGCCATTTTCTCTCAATGTTCCAATATAGCTGAGGCAGGAGGGAGAGGGAGGAGGCACTACTGAGCAT